>NC_080716.1:6932139-7232139 GCF_019097595.1 Hemibagrus wyckioides
TCATTGTTCATAACAATTGTAGTTTTTAGGCAATTTTTTTAATAATTTAAATATGTTTAAAATGTTTCCTACATTTCACCAATTCCAGCAGCTCTGACAGTCATGCCAGTTGTACAGGTTTATACTGATGCATTATCATTTCTATAGAAACTCTTAATTCATAAAGACCCGTCTTCATGTGCTCCAGGTAACAGTAAGTCTAATAACAACAATGCTATGTCCAATAATACAATTTAAAACATGCCACAAGAAATTCTTCAGGACAGAAGAGTGCTTTGTTTATTTAATACTGTATGAATTGACACCACATTTAAACAAATAAGAATATTTATTTTCACATTTTTACGTTCCATTTCAGTGGCATTGCTGAACCATCGGCTCAGTTCGCCTCAAGGCTAGTGGTACATTTTCCAAATAAAAAGCCCTTAAGTTTAGAAAAATAAATGCCTCAGCAACTCTGACCCACAGTTATACTAACATGCTGACCACGTGTTTTACTTTCTATGCAAAATGCCCAAACCTTCTATCAATAACATCTGAACTGACCTCTTAACTATGATGAATATACTTGGCTTTGGGTCTGCAAGCAATTTTCATCAGCTCCATATAGTTTGTTTCCTTCACAGCCTGAAAGGAATCATTGTTTCTTAATCTGTGATCACTTGCTTAAATCTGTGTTTGTATACATAGAACAAGTTATTTTACCCCTTGACTTCACTTCTCCTGCACTCTCCTATATACCAGAGTTT
The DNA here is from genome assembly GCF_019097595.1 of Hemibagrus wyckioides. NCBI lineage: Eukaryota > Metazoa > Chordata > Actinopteri > Siluriformes > Bagridae > Hemibagrus > Hemibagrus wyckioides. The sequence continues at coordinate 6,932,889 of NC_080716.1, forward strand.
TACTGAGTCCATAAATATGGAACAGCTAGAAGTGATGAGGACTATAGGGAGCCAATCTGAGTCAGTCAGAAGCAGTATGTGGGAGACACCCTGACTTGACTTGTGGTCATGTTCATTGGGGTAATAAACAAATGTTTGGAAATGACATTTGATGCTTTGATACTTTTACAGATCATGCAGACTGCTTATAAACAGTCATTAAAGAATCGTTAAATCTCCCGAAGCAGAGTCAAAGAGGCAGAGGCAAACATACAAACCTTCTTCTTCTTCTTCTTCTTCTTCTTTAATTTTATTTGTATTGTTTGTACAATTATGGGAAAAGAAAACAAAGAGTAAAAACAAACAAACAAACAAAAAGAAAAACAGCTCAGTGGCACTTAAGACTCATGTGCTCATTTGAATCCTCTCTCAATTGAAAGTTGAAGTTGCATTTAATAAAACATCAGCCAAATGAGGTAAGGTGGGTCACCACTCACAGTACTCTACATCAATCATAAATCACTGTATAACTGTCTGCCAAATGAATAAATGCAAAAAACATTTTGTCATACATCTTAACATTCAGATTGAAATTTTGAAGTAGTGTTATAATGTTACAATGAAATGTAATATTGTGTACATATTTGGCATCAAAGAGCATCAAAGCCATCCAAATCGAATCTTTAAAAATCTAAAGCAACTCACATCATAACAGCTTTAAATCCATAGCAGGCACACTACAAAGAAGTGCAAAATTTTCTAGGTTTTTACACTATATTGAGTTTAGGTTTATTGAAACCATATGCTGGTCTGTTTGGAGATGTGGCAGCACTGTGGAAAACTTCATTTGTATATATGTAACAATATTTACTGTCATTTTAGGTCCCTCTACCCTAACTTTTACTAAAAGCTTTTTTAAGGAGCCATTCATTTGTTTATTTGAGAATTTAGGTAGTCACATTACAGTAAAGTGCTATAAATCATTGCTGACCACCCAGTTGCCTATTCACACTGTGAGCTTCTTCCTGGGTTTAAATATGTCTGCATGTCTACATGTCCAAACCCATATACAATAATGCCACATAAACCTCAGGAAATCACCCTTTAAACAGTGTTAATTCACAAGAGGCACAAGTTTAACTCCAGACAAGGGCCACTTTGTTACACAGGCGGGGTAAACTGCCAGCAATCCATATGTAACCAAGTGTTATATAACAGACACAGAGACTGATTTTGTTATTATTATTATAATCTGATTTTTATAGTTACTGTCATACTCTATACTCTACTCCACTGTTACACCCTCATGCCCTATTGATCTTGAGGACATTATTCTATGTCACAAAACACTTGCAGAGTCTGATGCAATTGCAGTTAAGCTTGATCCTTAATAGGAAACTCAGGCAGACAGTAAAAATCGTCAGTCAAAAAAAAATTGCTAGGGTTAGGGTTAGGCACAGTTCATGTGATTAGCAAACAAAACAGTGAAGGCAAAGCAAAAGAACTGTTCTAGAAATATAAGCCAAAGACAATTATCTGAATTTTTGTAGTTGTCCTTTGTACACCACCACAATGAATTTAAAATGAAGAAAATATTTCACTATAAATATTGTGATAAATATTTTAAACAATATTGCATTAACCATTTATGAAATTACATTACATCTATATTTTTTACATCCATTTTCACATTCCCAAAAGTAAACACTGAATAACAACATTATTAAAAAAATATAAACATTATTTTTTATTAATTGGCAGCAGAGCCTTACCTCTGGAACCCATGAACATGCCCAAATATCCAAAATCAATTTCCTCCTTTTAGATGCTTTGCCAGGCCTTTACTATAGCCACCTTCATTTTATTACTTGTTTGCTTGTTGAGTATATCTTAGCAATATTTGTGAGATGAAAGAAGGCTATCCTAGTGATATTATTTACATCATTTTTAAAAATAAATAAATAATTGAATTCAATAATTACACCAAGATATTTTACTGCTGCACATAATGAAACAGAAAGACCATCCAGAGTTACTCTGTAATCAGAAAGATTCACAGGCTGGATGTGATCCTGGTACAAAATTAAGCAGGGGCAAATTAGTGAGCATCCACTGTCTAATGTCCTTTACACATTCTTCACTCTTATTAACTGGTGCAACATAAAACTGTGTGTCATCAGGATAACAGTGAAAGCTTATACCATGTATACAAATAATTGTACCACAAGGTAGTATATATACTGTAAGGTAAATAGCAGTGGGCCTAAAACAGAACCTTGTGGAACACTGAACATAACCTTAACCTGACATAACCTGAGCCAGAGCCAGGAGCAGACCAGTCCCTTAACTCCAACAACATTTTTATTCTTTCAAGTACAATAGTATGATCATTGGTGTAAAAAGCTGCACGAATGTTAAGCAACACCAGCAAGGAGACACAGCCCTGATCAGAGACCAGCAACAGGTCATTTACCACTTTAACCAGTGCTGTCTCTGTGCTATGATAAGGCCTAAATCCTGACTGATCCATTTCAGGAATGTTATTCCTATGTAGGTATGAACATAACTGCTGTGCTTACAACCTTTTCTAGGATCTTGGAGATAAAGATAAATGCAGCAGGTAAGGTATCTAGTATGCAGATTGATTTGAAGAAGAAATTAGTGAAATTAAATCAGTCTCAAAATGGGGAGTGAAACATTCTAAGCGCTGATCAGATATAGTAATGTTGACATTGATCATGCTAATTTCTGTGATATGCTAGAAAATGTTGTTGGAGTTAACCAGTCTGCTCCTGGTTTAGGTCTTATTTTAATGATTGTTATCAGTGTGTAGATGTAAATGGTGACTTTACGCATACCAAGGAAATGCTTTATGTTCCACAAGGTTCTGCTCTAGGTCCACTGTTTTTTCTTTCTTGCTGTAAAATTATTCTTAAACATAGTATTAGCTTCCAGTGTTACAAGGATGACACACGATTATGATGTCACTACATGATGCATAAAAACTAGTTCATGCTAATGCAGAAACTTGTGTCATTCCTAGAACTAGAACTAGAAGATATGACAAGATTTCCCCTGTCTTATCCCATTTAAATTTTGCTTTGATTATAAAATAATGCTATTGACTTATAAAAGCACTGAGTGCTGTATCACTAAGTGAATTAATTATTTTTTTATGATCTGCTACACCTATTTTGATAAAAAAGATACAGGCTATTTGTTTGTTTGTTGAATAATGAAAGCTACAGCAGGGGTAGAGCTTTCTCTCACAAAGCTTACAATTATGAAACAGCCTTCCAATTATTGTTCGGGGCATAGACACAGTTTTTGTGTTTAAGTATAGATGGAAAACATGTGTTTACTTCAAGCTTTTGTGAATAATTTTCTCTTAGATAAATAAGCAGGAGGGTTCATGGGCATAGAGTGTTTTGGTTAACTAAGATGTTTAAATGCTGTCACCCCCTCAGTTGTTAAAAGATCTATGCAACTATTTGAACTGAAAAACACAACAAAATTATGTTAGTAACACCATGGAACAAAGAAAAATCTTTCTCAGTTAATTAATAAACTGTGCAATTCTTAAACATACAAAAATGGCATGTCAGTATGATAAAGACAACAGTGGGTTTCTGTGTATTTTTAAGCAACATCTGTGAACTCATTCAGTGGGACCACCAAGGTTAGTAGGAGTTGCACTTCTGAGGCACTGTATACATTTGCCCACAAGGAAGTAATATTTGGACATTTTATAAGCAACATTTATTTAATTGGACTTTTATACCAGGTTTATTGAAAAATTAATGAAAAGTTATATGGAAAATTAATACATAGATGTACAAATATGCATATCTACTTTGTAGTTTTTGTTACATTTATGTATCATTCACCACTAAAATAATTCCTTTAAACCATTCACATGAAAGTTTTTGAATTTTAAAGAAAAAGCTAGAAATTAAATTCTTGTAATTTAATGATATGTTAAAGCAGAAGTGAATGAGATAAGTAGTACAGAAGTGGGCCCAAGCACTGGGACTCTATTCCTAGTTTTTCCAGCGGCTTTTAGAGAAGGTCAATGAATGAACAGAAACATTACTATTATTATGCTACTATTTTTTACTATGTGTCAGCAATTTACCCAGCTAAAAGAATGTAACATAAAAACTCTGTAAAATGATTCAAATTCAATATTTATTGGTTTTAAATGTTTTGACTGTCTTCTTCTTTCGGCTTTTCCCTTCAGGGGTCGCCACAGCGAATCATCTCTCTCCACCTATCCCTATCTTCACACTTACACCCACTAGCTTCATATCCTCATTTATTACATCCATATACCTCCTCTTTGGCATTCCTCTTTTCCTCCTGCCTGGCAGCTCCATGTCCAACACTCTCCTACCAATATAGTCACTCTCCCTCCTCTGGACATGTCCAAACCATCTTAACCTGGCCTCTCTAACTTTGTCCCCCAAACATCCAACATGAGCTGTCCCTCTGATGTACTCGTTCCTAATCCTGTCCAACCGTGTCACTCCCAAAGAGAACCTCAACCTCATCTTCAGCTCTGCTACCTCCAGCTCTGACTCCTGTCTCTGTCTCAGTGACACTGTCTCTAAACCATACAGCATGGCTGGTCTCACCACTGTCCTGTACACCTTCCCCTTGATTCTCGCTGAAATTTTTCTATCACACAGAACTCCCAACACCTTTCTCCAACCATTCCAACCTGCCTGCACTTGCTTCTTTACCTCTTTCCCACAGTCTCCATTACTCTGGACTGTTGACCCCAAGTACTTAAACTCCTGTACCTTCTTCACCTCTTCACCCTGTAATCTTACTGTTCCACTTCCCTCCCTGTCATTCACACACATGTACTCAGTCTTACTACGACTGACTTTCATTCCTCTTCTCTCCAGCACAAACCTCCACCTCTCCAGGTTTTCCTCCACCTGCTCCCTGCTCTCACTACAGATCACAATGTCATCTGCAAACATCATTGTCCAAGGAGACTCCTGTCTGACTTCCTCTGACAACTGGTCCATCACCATAGCAAACAGGAAGGGGCTCAGAGCCGATCCCTGATGCAGTCCCACCTCCACTCTGAACTCCTCTGTCTGAACTACAGCACACCTCACCACTGTCCTGCTCCTCTCATACATGTCCTGCACCACTCTGACATACTTCTCTGCTACTCCTGACTTCCTCATACAGTACCACAGCTCTTCTCTTGGCACCCTGTCATACGCTTTCTCCAAGTCTACAAACACACAGTGCAACTCTCTCTGACCATCCCTATACTTCTCCATCAACATTCTCAGAGCAAAAATTGCATCTGTTGTGCTCTTTCTGGGCATGAAGCCATACTGCTGCTCATAAACTTCCACTACCTTCTTTAACCTAGCTTCTACTACTCTTTCCCAGAGCTTCATTGTATGGCTCATCAACTTTATCCCCCTATAGTTGCTGCAACTCTGCACGTCACCCTTATTCTTAAAGATCGGCACTAATACACTTCTTCTCCATTACTCAGGTATCTTCTCACTCTCTAAAACCCTGTTAAACAAACTAGTTAAAAATTCCACTGCCGCCTCTCCTAGACACTTCCAGACCTCCACTGGGATGTCGTCAGGACCAACTGCCTTTCCACTTTTCAGCCTCTTCAAAGCCTTCCTGACTTCATCCTTTCTAATCTTATCTACTTCCTGTTCCACAGAGTTCACCCCTTCTACTCTTTGTTCCCTCTCATTTTCCTCATTCATCAGCTCTTCAAAGTACTCCTTCCATCTCCTCTGTACACTCTCCTCACTTGTGAGCACCTTTCCATCTCTATCCTTAATAACTTTAACTTGCCGCCCATCCTTCCCATCTTGATCCCTCTGCCTAGCTAACCTGTACAAGTCCTTCTCTCCTTCTCTAGTGTCTAACCTAGTGTACAACTCATCATACGCCTTCTGCTTGGCCTTAGACACCTCCCTCTTCACTCTGTGCTGTATTTCCTTGTATTCCTGTCTATTCTCTTCAGTCCTGTCCATGTCCCACTTCTTCTTGGCTAACCTCTTCCTCTGAATACTATCCTGAACTTCCTCATTCCACCACCAAGTCTCCTTATCTTCTTTCCTCCTTCCAGATGACACACCCAGCACCTTTCTTCCTGTCTCCCTGATCACTTCTGCTGTAGTTTCCCAGTCATCTGGCAGCACTACCTGACCACCCAGAGCCTGCCTCAACTTCTGTCTAAATTCCTCACAACATTCCTCCTTTTTCAGCTTCCACCACTTGGTTTTCTTCTCCATCTCTATCTTTGACCTCTTCTTCTTACAGACCATCAAAGTCATCCTACACACCACCATCCTATGCTGTCTGGCTACACTCTCTCCCACTACCACTTTACAGTCACTAATCTCTTTCAGATTGCCTCTTCTACATAGGATGTAGTCTACCTGTGTGCTCCTACCTCCACTCTTGTAAGTCACTCTATGCTCCTCCCTCTTCTGAAAATAAGTGTTAACCACAGCCATGTCCATCCTCCTAGCAAAGTCCACTACCATCTGTCCTTCAAGGTTCCTTTCCTTAACTCCAAACTTGCCCATCACCTCCTCATCACCTATGTTCTCCTCACCAACATGTCCATTAAAATCTGCTCCTATCACCACTCTCTCACCTTTTGGAATACTCTCTATCACCTCATCTAATTCACTCCAGAATCTCTCTTTCTCCTCTAACTCACAACCTACCTGTGGGGCATAACCACTAACAGCATTCAACATCACCCCTTCAACCTCTAACTTCAGACTCATCACCCTGTCTGACACTCTCTTCACCTCCAGAACATTCCTCACAAACTCCTCCTTCAGGGCCACACCTACCCCATTTCTCTTACTATCCAGGAAACGCAGGAAGACTTCTTGTCCTGCTCCTTGGCTGTCAGATGTGCTTCGCAACAATCGAAGAGAACTACGAACAGCAGAGAGCAAGTGGAAGAAATCTCAACTGGACGCAGATCTCACCTCTTATCGTATGCTTCTGTCCAGATTCTCTTCGGACGTGACTTCTGCCAAGACTTCCTTTTACAAGGAAAAGCTTGAGGCTTCTGCACAAGATCCCTGAAAGCTCCACAACATCTTCTCTGCACTACTCAACCCTCCGACTCCACCTGCTCCATCCTCCCTGACTGCTGAAGATTTTGCCACTTTTTACACAGAGAAGATTGAGAACATCTGCCAGACCTTCACGTCCGCCCCTACTTCATCTGCATTACACAGCCAGGACTCAGCTACTCCTTCACTGAAGCACCTCTCAACCATAGCAGCAGAATAGTTTTTGCAAATCATCAACTCCTCCAATCCCACAACCTGCCCACTGGATCCAATCCCTTCCACTATGCTCCAGACCATCTCACCTGACCTCCTGCCCTTCATCACCACAGTCATCAATAGATCCATTACATCAGGACAGGTACCAACTGCCTTTAAGCAAGCAAGGGTTATCCCTATACTAAAGAAACCTACTTTGGATCCCTCTGACATTAATAATTACAGACCAGTATCACTCCTCTCATTTCTTTCAAAAATTCTTGAACGAATTGTTTATAATCAGCTGTCTGACTATCTCTTGCAGAATAACCTCCATGATCCCAACCAGTCTGGCTTCAAAGCAGCACATTCTACAGAGACTGCCCTTTTGGCGGTCACTGAGAAACTACATACTGCTAGATCAGCCAAGCTGTCATCTGTCCTCATCCTCCTTGACCTTACTGCAGCATTTGACACGGTTAACCACAAGACTCTCTTGTCCACCCTCAGGAGTCTTGGAATTTGTGGAACAGCATGGGAATGGTTTGCTTCCTACCTGGATGGTCGCTCATATCAGGTAACATGGAAGGGATTGACATCTGCCCCACGCAGACTCTATACTGGTGTCCCACAAGGCTCAGTACTTGGTCCTCTCCTTTTCTCCCTCTACACTCACACTCTTGGCAAAGTGATATCCTCACACAGCTTTTCATACCACAGCTATGCTGATGACACCCAACTTATCTTCTCCTTCCCTCCCTCAGATACCACAGCTTCTACCCGAATCTCAGCGTGTCTGGCAGACATTTCATCCTGGATGACAGCTCATCAGCTGAAACTTAATCCCACAAAACTGAACTGCTGGTCATCCCAGGTGATTCATCCCCAGACAAGGATCTTGCATTATCTCTGGACAACTCAATGATCTCCCCTTCAGCCACTGCTCGCAACCTTGGGGTAACCATTGACAATCAACTGTCCTTTTCCTCCCATGTTGCCAATGTGACACGCTCATGTCGGTTTCTTCTGTACAACATCAGAAGGATCCGACCATTCCTATCCACACAGGCTACTCAAGTGCTTGTTCAGTCTCTGGTTATTTCGAGACTGGACTACTGCAACTCTTTACTGGCAGGTCTTCCTCTGAATACAACTCGTCCACTGCAAATGATCCAAAATGCAGCTGCACGGCTTGTATTCAACCTGCCTAAGTTCTCCCACACCACCCCACTCTTGCGTTCCCTCCACTGGCTTCCGGTAGCTGCACGCATCAGATTCAAAACACTGATGCTTGCCTACAAAGCCAAGAATGGACCAGCACCATCTTACCTCAAAGATCTTATTACTCCTTGCACTGCACCTCGCTCCCTCTGATCCACTAGCACTGCCTGACTGGTCCCACCATCTCTCAGGGTAAAAGGTAGGTATTCATCTAGACTCTTCTCTGTTCTGGCACCGAGGTGGTGGAATGAACTTCCCCTAGATGTCCGTAGAGCAGAGTCTCTGACTGTCTTCAAATGACGTCTTAAGACCTACCTTTTCCTGAGGCACTTAAACTAGCTCTTACCTTTCACTGTTTATGGTTTAAAAAAAAAAATTCCATTTTTAGGCGAATGGTATCCTAAGTCTGTGACCTATTGAACCAATGTTAATGTTTTCAATGATAGTGACTTAAAGCACTTTTGTATGTCGCTCTGGATAAGAGCGTCTGCCAAATGCCAGAAATGTACTATCCATACCATAATAAAACAGCTTGAATCCTGCTCCTATACTACGAGCCTTGTTACCCTTCCACCTGGTCTCCTGTACACACAGTATATCCACCTTCCTTCTCTCCATCATATCAGCCAGGTCTCTACCTTTCCCTGTCATAGTACCAACATTCAGAGTTCCTATTCTCAGTCCTATACTCTTACCTTTCCTCTTCTCTCTCTGTCTACACACTCTCCTTCCTCCTCTACTTCTTCGACCACCAGTAGCCCAATTTCCACCAGCGCCCTGTAGGTCAACGGCGCCGATGGCGGTCGTTGTTAACCCGGGCCTCGACCGTTCCGGTATGAAATTTAGAGTACTGACGATTCGCATGGTTAAATTTGGCAATGTTTTACGCCGGATGCCCTTCCTGATGCAACCCTCTCTATTTATCTGGGCTTGGGACCGGCACAGAAGTCACTGGACTGTGACCCCCATGGCTAGATTTTAAATGTTTTGACTGTAACATTACAAAATTATGTCCTTGTAATTTTAAGTTGTAAGTTCCCAAAAAACATTACTTAACTGAGATGTTATTGCTAACATTGCATCAGTGATGTAGTAATGTTTAAAAATAAAACAACAAACAAAAAAAACCCCAACATTTTCAGACAATCTAGATATCATACCATAAGTTTCAGAAAATGGTCTGCTAACCAGACTGCTAACCTGCATAGTTACCAATTAAATTATCAATAGTTCACACTTGCTGGTGATGGCCATGCATGTACCTTATCACTTGGCTGTTTTTTTTTTAACAATATGTCTGGCCAACCTGATATTAATGTCATAAATTAAATTATTTGCACATGGTTGTAATGTGATGCAACATGAACTTGTAATAATGTAATAATTCATTATTATTTTTCAAAAGGCCTGGCCTGCTCAGGCACTGATGTCAGGTGAGGGGGCCTGGGGCGCAGTCAGTGTTCCAGTTCATCCCAAAATTTTTGTTCAGTGGGGTTGAGGTCAGGGCTCTGTTTAGGTAAATCAAACTTGTCTTCATATTCCTTACTTTGTACACAAGGCCATTGTCATGCTAGAAAAGGTTTGGGCCCCTTGTTTCCACTTAAACAATAATGTTTTTTCAGCTTTGTGGCAAAAGTTTGGGAAAGGCCCACATACTGGTTCATTAACATCCACATACACCCACTCTTTTGGCCTTATAATGTAAATGATTAGATTATCTGTATATGAGAGAACAATAAGAAGCAGTTCACTGGCTTGGTGGTTTTACAGTTGGGAAACTAATTTAGTGACATAAGCACATTGCTTTTTTTTGTGAGTATTGTAAAGTTGCATTTGAGTAAAAGTGACTTTATTTATGTATGTATGTTTATCTTGTAACATGATGCAGAGTTTTAAAGGTAATGAAAAATTATACTTGATTTGATGCAATTATTATAATTATAATCATGTTATTGCTGTTTTTTTATGTGAATTAAAACATAACTGTGTTATTTAAAAGCTCATGGTGTCAAGCAGTATGGTGGGCAAACATGTCTGACCCTCCCTCACCCTCAGCACTGGAGCTGGTGAAAGTTGTGTTCTGAGCAACCTGCTGTACACACTGTACACCTATGACATTGGATGATCATCTCAATTTTAATCAGCATCTTCTAGGTATTTACATTTTGCAGTTGTCTGTTCAGCCTCTTCTCCTTCTTCTCCTGTATCAAAGTATTTTTGTGCCAGTTCTTATGTGTGGTGCGATTTCTTTCTTTCATATGCTTACAGCTGTTAATAAGAACAAACTTATTAAACTAAGATTATTGGTATTCCTACTCCTAAGTTATCTTAGTTATCTACTGTCTCACTTCAGCTATGCTTCAGAAAGCTCACATGGCTGTAGCTATAGACTGCCTATGTGTAGGAGGACTAACTATAGTAAGAGTTTTGTTCCTACAACTATATGTGCTTTAAACACATAGGATCTCAGCCATAATCTTACGCTCTTGCATATGTTGTGTCTTTGAATTGTTTTTGAATGTATTGTGACAAGTTCATATGTGATATCTATCTATCTATCTATCTATCTATCTATCTATCTATCTATCTATCTATCTATCTATCTATCTATCTATCTATCTATCTATCTACACTATATTGCCAAAAGTATTCGCTAAAAGTGTTATAAGAACGTGGAAGTGTTTGGGAACGACAGCAACTCAGCCACGAAGTGGTAGGCCACGTAAACTGACGGAGCGGGGTCAACGGATGCTGAGGTGCATAGTGCGAAGAGGTCGCTAACTTTCTGCAGAGTCAATCACTACAGACCTCCAAACTTCATGTGGCCTTCAGATTAGCTCAAGAACAGTGTGCAGAGAGCTTCATGGAATGGGTTTCCATGGCCGAGCAGCTGCATCCAAGCCATACATCACCAAGTGCAATGCAAAGCGTCGGATGCAGTGGTGTAAAGCACGCCGCCACTGGACTCTAGAGCAGTGGAGACGCGTTCTCTGGAGTGACGAATCGCGCTTCTCCATCTGGCAATCTGATGGACGAGTCTGGGTTTGGCGGTTGCCAGGAGAACGGTACTTGTCTGACTGCATTGTGCCAAGTGTAAAGTTTGGTGGAGGGGGGATTATGGTGTGGGGTTGTTTTTCAGGAGCTGGGCTTGGCCCCTTAGTTCCAGTGAAAGGAACTCTGAATGCTTCAGCATACCAAGACAATTCCATGCTCCCAACTTTGTGGGAACAGTTTGGAGCTGGCCCCTTCCTCTTCCAACATGACTGTGCACCAGTGCACAAAGCAATGTCCATAAAGACATGGATGACAGAGTCTGGTGTGGATGAACTTGACTGGCCTGCACAGAGTCCTGACCTCAACCTGATAGAACACCTTTGGGATGAATTAGAGCGGAGACTGAGAGCCAGGCCTTCTCGTCCAACATCAGTGTGTGACCTCACAAATGCGCTTCTGGAAGAATGGTCAAAAATTCCCATAAACACATTCCTAAACCTTGTGGACAGCCTTCCCAGAAGAGTTGAAGCTGTTATAGCTGCAAAGGGTGGACCGATGTCATATTGAACCCTATGGATTAGGAATGGGATGTCACTTAAGTTCATATGCGAGTCAAGGCAGGTGAGTGAATACTTTTGGCAATATAGTGTATCTATGACTGTGTGGTCTCTTCCAAATCTACCACCTTTGTCAAGTCTGCTGATGACACTGTTGCAGTGGGTCTAATCTCTGACAACGACAAGTCAACTTAGACAGGTCCTACCTAGAGAAGATTAAATATCTGTGGATGGTACCAGGAAAACAATCTCCTCCTGAATGTCAGCAAGACAAAGAAGTTGATAGTGGACTTCAACGAATCTATAAAAGGATCTATTAACCACTTATAATCAACAAGACCCCAGTGGAGAAAGTGGACATGTTACGGTATCACCACCTTGGTGAAGAAGATCCTTGCATACTGATGGGAAGCATCACAGCCTGGTTTGGGAACAGCACCAAGTAGGTTAGTGGGATAGTGTTAGATAGGTGGCTCTCCAGAGGGTGATGTGACCAGCTGAGTGTACCATCTGCACTGAACTTGCTGAATTGCAGTACAATTGCAGCAAGCGTTGCTAGACCAAGACCAGGAAGATAGGACCTCACTATCTCACAGGGTGGTCCTTCACTATCTTCCTATCTTCTATCTTCCTATCTTCTCGCTTGCTGGAGAAGAGGGGACTCTTCTCTCTGTTGTGGTCAGGGAAGCACTTTTGCCCCTTGAAGTCAAACACAGAGAGAATAAACAGAAGCTTCTTCCTGCTGACCATTCAGGCCCTCAACCAGGACATAACCTAGAGCTTATACTATTCTGAACTTGTCTGTAAAAGTGTCTGTACAATAAAATTTTATTTCATTTTGTTTTATTGTATCCCCCTATTTTGACCCTATTCTATTTGATTCTATTTTTATAATATGGACAGTTTTATAAATGTATGTGTGATTGTGAATGTGACCAATAAAATAACGCTAATACTCTATAATTATATTACTTGCTTCATCCATATTAAACTTACAACAGTAGAAAAATGCATGACTTATGCATTTATGACTTATGACTAGCAAGTTCATGCTGGTTTAGACAGTTTTTAGGCAGTTTTTGTTCTCCTGAACTATTTTCATTCCTTAGAGTCCCTTAAGGGTAGCCCAATCTAGATTGGTTAAACAGTTGCAGCTGAAAGTAATGGCTGATTTTTTTTCATGGACTCACATCTTTTTGTAGACATGTATATTGCATAACACATAAAGCAGTATGGCATCGACTTACTGATACAGTATCTGTCGTGCTAAAATGAATTAGGCATGCACTGACCTCACTCAAATTAATGATACGTATTTAAAATTAAAATTCATTCATACAGCAATTTCTGTATTTTTATTTAATTGCTCTATAGATTATGCCAGTTGATATGAAATGAAATATGATATGATATGATATGAAATGATATTTATATAGTTCATCTATCATACTCCATTATGTTCTTTAAATTGCTGTTTACTTTTTCTCTTGGATAAGAACCACAGTTTAACAAGCCATCATTGCGAAACCAAACCGAAAAAAGGGTTTTATATAACCAACAGACCCATCAAATTATATACAATCTGTATATATTTAATCTTGATATATTGTAGTCTAAAGCTATATAAAGAAAATTCTTTACAACTTTTAATGTTCTCATCTACTAGAATCCTACTTTGCTTTTTGAACAAAGTATATAACCCCTATAATACTGGTTTCTGATGTTTCTGAATTGAATGATTAGAATATTTCATTAAAATACAATCATCTTATTTGACATCACAGACACAGAAGCCTGAGTGGCTGAGATGGCATGAATGCAAAGAATGTCATTTGTTCTGAATTTAAACTTTACCCCATACTGACACACATAGCCACACATTTTCCAGCTTTGAACCATCATGCTCACTGCATGTCACTGCACGTCAGTTCATGACTTATCTTTATGAACTGGTGTTCAATTTCTGTGTAGGTAATTATTTGAGTAACTTAATACATCTATAATACCAGAACTTTTGTCACAGCCAGAAATTGCAGTTTTATCCAGAAAATAAAATTACCTAGCACAGATTCACACATAGCAACTTCTGCACTGTGAATACTGGTCTTTTTTGCTCTTCAGTCTGTGATCTCTGTATAATTGTAGCTGTGCTCCATGCTTCTTTTGCCCTTTCACATAGCTCTGTTAACCTTTTCTTTTGGATGAAGACCACATCTTAACAAGTAATTGTTACTGTCAAGAATAAAACAGAGTTTGATGTGGACAAAGATGAGTAATACCAAGATTAACAAGATGCCTTGGGACACAATCAGTAGACAGGTTTCTAAATAACTTTCATTTAACAGATGATGGCAAGAACAATGTGTCATGAGCTACAGTAAGTGCTTTGGTGGTTTTTGGTCATGTTTAGGAAATGTGTAAAAAAGAGTGGTTTAATTGGATTTAAAACAAATTAAATGATAAGAAAACCTATAACTGCTAACCCTACACTTTACCTTGGATTGGATTTGTTTTTTTAAGAACGCTTATTGGAAGTGGACTTCTGAAAAAAAAATAAAAAAATAAAAAATCAGCTACCTCAGGACTGGTCTACATGTAGATCTAAGTAGAACAGCTGATAGAAAATGAGCTTTTCTCAAAAGAAGTTCCCCATTGAGGTCTCTGATAGAGGAATAATCAAGTCCAGTACCTTTCCTTATATTTTCTTTAACATGTTTAGTTTGGGATGACATCAAAAATGAAAGTGTGCTGATGAAAAGTCTTAGTCCACACTATCAGTATACTGTGTATTTATTCTTTATTTTTCATGAAAGAAAAAATGCTTTAGAAGCTTTAGAAGTGCAGTTTCTGTGCTTAATTTTCAACAGGCTGGACCCAGCACTTTGAACTTTCTGTAACTTTTGAAGTAAAGAGCAATGCAAAGAAATATTTTAAAGATGACATCTCTTTTTGTGAATATAAAAAAGTGCCTAATACCCCCTCTTGCCAGGATCTCCTGCTGGTTCATTATTGTAGTATCCTCCTATCTCTGCATGCACAAGCTCTTGCTGAGCCTTTGACCTAAGAAATGGTTAAGGAAGTCATAAGTCTGGTTTATGCCATGCTACATTTCTGCTACACAGCTTTGGGATCCCCCACATACTCACACATGCACAGAAGTTCCCTACTAAGAGAAAATATTATGTGCCTCACATTCACATCAAGTAACTGTCAAGTGGAATGCTGTAAAAATAACTTTTATAATTTACATTGTAATACAAGCAAATGTGCATCTTTTCAATGAAATTTGTTTTACTACAAGGAAGTCAGAAGGTATTTTGACACATATTTTTTTTTAAACTGAATAATCATTTACATTAATTTTAAACACTTAATTAACTAATCATTAATTAATTGTTATTAAAACCTTTCTAGAGTGGAGTTTAACACCCATTCATTTTGTCAGATGTTAGTCAGATGTTAAGTGTGAGTGGAACAATGCCTGACTGTGGATTGGCAGAATAAATAGCATTACAACTACCAAGAACCTTGAAGAGGTTCAGCAGAACCTACAGTTTCAGCAGTTAAGGTTGCATTAAATTCCCTTTCTTAAATAATCTAGCAAAAAAGTTTGCTTTTCTTGAAAGTTTGCTAAAAGCTGTTTCCAACACAGTGTAATTTTCCTCTTTCTTCTGTTCTTATTTATTGCATTTTCATGCCACATGTGAAAGCATCCAAACATTTAAAGAGAAATTCATGCACTCAAGCATTTTATAGGGCATGTGCTTCCATTTAGCCCTACAAATGAGACACTGAGACATTGAAAAAATGTTTTGATGTTGGGAAAGGAAGTATTAAGCACCTGTAATTGAGACCATTCTGTTCATCTATACCAGAATAACCAAAAATATAATTCTGTAAATTAGACTGAATTCCTGTTAAACACACACACACACACACACACACACACACACACAAAACAAATACAAAAGAAAACAAGGCAAAACAGACAAAAAAATCCCTTCACACCTTGTCTGGTCTCCAGTTACAACAATTCCTTCTGTGAACTTTGCCTGTGCAACTCAACACCCAGAGTATTTAGAGACAACATAAAGAACATATGAACATAAGTACAAAAGTTTATTTGATTTTATTTTTTGCAATATTTTAAATACAAAAAATGACTGATTTAATGACTCTTTGACTCCTAGACTAGTGATCAGATGCCTTGTGATTATTGTTATTCGACTGCTTTTGTGGGAATTATAATTTTATTTAAATGTTTCATTGTACTTTGTTATTTTTAATTTACCAATAGATGGCATTCTGCGATTTTCTAAGACTTTCCGTCAGGATGTACATGCATTGTATTTCCATTTCCAGATCATACCTTAAAGACTACTAAATTCAATGTTACCACTGCACATGAACACTTTTTGAAACAAAGAGTGAATTACATTAAATGTCTTTTTTTATTGTGAGAGAGTTTGTGGAAATATAACCTTCACATGAATGCTTAGCTCAATCGTGTGTTCAGACCTTCAACTCAGGGTTCTGTTGATTTTGGCCATGTTCCTCTGTTTCTTTTTTTTTTTTTTAATATATTGCAGTGCCTGGAATAGAGATGCATTAACATTTGTGGCTACTGTACATCAGTAAACCTGAAAAATCATTTATATGAAAAGTGACATGCTTGGGGTTAGTGTGAGCAGCGGTGGTAAAGCAATGTTTGAAGAAACGATTCGTTCCAGACAAAATTGAGTTGTGGAATGCCTCACATTATCTTCCTCTGTGATCCCTGAGCTACAGAGAGAGGAACGCCCAGGGTGCCTATTGGCTCAGGGCTGCTCATTTAAACTGTGTGAGGGATTTTTGGAGCTAGAAGACTCACTGCAACACAGCTCAGGAGGTCCAAGTCAGAGCTACTCGACAGGTGCTCACTGCAAGGTACCTTGAGTAACAGTCAGAGATTCTTGTACCAGACTAAGGAGGGACATTCAGAATTCAGTCTACAGTGGTATGATAATTTTCAGTTCTGTTTTTGGTACTGTTTTTATCTGTTTGATGGTATAATGTTTTTTGTAACCAGTTTTATATAAAATTTGATTAAACAAGGAAGCTGATGAATGTAAAGCATGAATATGCTTTATACTTTCTATACTGCTTATACGTGCTTTTACATGCTATTATTATTATTATTATTATTATTATTATTATTATTATTATTATGTGTGTGTGTGTGTGTGTGTATCTTATATTTAGTGCTTTTGCTGTTGTTATTTTATGCTGCACTGTTATAAGCACAGTCTTGCATTTTTTCCACTGTACCCCACGGATCATTAATAACTGATAAGTCTAATCACTAAATCATTGTAAAGGGAAGCAGCAGATTCAAATGCAATGTGACCATAGTGCTCTAAAGATAATATTCCTCAGATCATTGTCTGCTCTCTTATTATTTGCACCTGACTATAATAAACATGTTGGCATGAAAAATGGAGAATGGAGAGATTTGCACACTGGAATTCAAACATGAAGCAAGGTCATTTCTTTGCACTTTGCTCAGAGTGGACAGCCTAATATATACACAGCGTACCACACATTACATCAATGTGGTTAAATTGTTTACTATTAAAAATGTATTAAAAATCTTATAAAACCTTCAAACATGATGAAAAGCATTTTGAATTATGCTGTTATTTAAAAATGTTTAAGCCAGTGACCATGTTCTCCCCCCAGTGCCCTTATATTATTCACTCTGTAGAATGTTAGATGCGGAATATTAGCTTAATACATGACGATGAAAATAATTGTGCTAATATCTATAATGTAGTACTATATTCTCAGGTCTGAGGAAAATATTATAGTGCATATGCCTTGTGTTAGATTAACTAGGTGATTTTGGGGTTCGGTAACTTTATCATGGAAGTCATTGTTAAGTCCCCAGTGTTACAGGCTTAGCAGGGAATATAATGCAGCATCCTGTATGCTAGCATAATTACTTTCAGCTTTTTCCACTTGAAGACCAGAGAGGAAATGCACCAGTGTAAAATATTTGTAGCTGCTTTTAAACTGCCTAGTAGCATTTTCTCAGATCATGAAGATCCTCCACTGGCTTAACAGCAGGACCTAAGTTCTGCTTCATAAAGCATAGGAATAGACCAGTTCTGAACTGAATCTTGTATCTCAAGAGAAAAGGAGGACACAGTATGGATGTTTCTCTTTTGCCAGTCCCTTTTTGTCAGAGAATGATGTTGTCTTTAAGCCTCCCTTGGACCTATCCAAGAAATATGAGAGATTGCAACCACAGTCCTGGTGGTGAATCTACTCTTTTCCTAGTCATCTTCTATGAGACTGTTTGCGGCTGTAGGGAAATACATCAAAATAGAGTCTCTAGCCATTTTACTGTCTCACTGACCTTGTGCTGTAGGTATTAACCTGCAAAATTCCATCACCTTACATAGGGTTTCGTATTTCGCAGCTTGTTGACATATGTGTGAGACTGAAGTGTAATTATTCAGGGCTGGAATGCAGTCTATATACAGCTCTCCAGTGTCTTTTTGACCCTGAATGGAGCCTGAGACCATTGTAGGCAAATTACAAGAGCAGGCACTGACAAGGCAACCTCTCTCAAAAGAAATGTGTCCAGCTTTGCTGAGCTCATGCGTTGTGTCCTTAGTGCACTCAGTCAATGTGGAAGATAAATTAAGCAAATGACAATTTAGGGTGCCAATATAGTGACCTGACCCTCTGAGCATGGGCAACTGTTGCTATTATGATCATGTTTGTGTGAACCATTTTAGAACAGAGGTTCAGAAAAGTCTTTTATGCCGGCAGCTAGACTTTTGTCAATCACTGGGGACTGAGAAAAACTTGCAGGTCTCAAATGAGCTATCTGTAGGAGATATAAAAGACAGTGGATTGTGAGCATCAAATAAAAATCGCTGAGAGGGACCACTTAACAGTTCTTCTGAATGTTCATTATAATCTACTCAATTGAATCTAATCAACTATGTACTACTTCAAGCCACTGCAGATGTTTTGAACTTTGGTGCAACTGTGAAAATTATTAAATTCTGTCTATATGGAATGCTAAGACCACACCTTTTAAGCCATTTCACAGTTGCACCATACTGTGATGCACATTACGTACATTGTGGAATATTTTTATTCTGTGCTTCTAAAATGTGCTTGATAATCAAAACAAATTGTTCAATACATTACTGATACAAAAACTAGAATGATGTGTATTAGAATTATTAGATATTGTGCTATAATTCCATTATTTTTTTACTATACAACCATAGTATATTTTTGACATGTATTATGTACAATACAGCTGTACAGTTTATGAAACCATTATAAAAACCTTTATTGATCTTTACTGATCTGGTTAAAGGAGTTGCTTGAAGTGATTTACTTATAGACCCTTGCCTTGGGGTCCCATAGGCCCACAAGGACATGTTCTCATATGTAATGTCAGTGGCAAACTGGACTACTTCTGCTTAAACTTAGAGAATTTCATTCTGTGATGAGCAGTTAATGCACATGCGTGCTTAAAAAAAATATATATATATTTTTTTTACCTTCCACGTGTTGATGTGATCTATATACTATATATCCAAATAGTCTTTGCAATTTGCCTTTTTAGTACACTGCTAGGGGACATGTTTATTAAATGTTGCACATATTATTACAAGTCACCTGCTAGTTTACTTAATTTCACTACCAAACATGGTAATATGCTTGGGAACTATTTTTCCTATACTCTCCTCAAAAAAGATCTTTATATCTTTATCAACTTATATTGATCTTTATTCATTTTTTTAAATATAAATGATCTGTTAATGCTATATATTTGACTTTTGTTTGAGGTTAAAAAGGATTGTGTATGACATCACTGTTATTAGAAATGACTTAATTCAGTTAGAAAAGGTTCCAGGCTCTTTAGGCTTTTGTGGCTGCAGTTGTATAATTAAAGGTTAAGATGGAATATGCCAGCCAAGCAAAAGGGTTGTTCAGTTCTTATTGCAGGAGAAGACATTTTTTTTTAAGTAAAATAGCCTTAACCACATTAAACATAATGAAATGTCTGGATCAACCATCCAACTTTATTGTGCATGTAACAAGGCATGGTCCCTGTGCATAAAGTTCAGTGTTTGGTCTATCTCGGCATTTCCATGTGGATGTACATTGGAAATTGTTGGTGTGTTTCTTCCACAGGCCATGATTCCCAGGCTAAGTTGGCTCCGATTGCTCCTATTTGGGATCCTGGGTATAGTCTCACTTGTTACACAGGCGGAAGAGTCTGAGAAAGCAGTCACATTTAGCCATGTGTACAGAATTAACTCTGGTTGTAAGCAGGACTTGCAGGCAATTCCTTCCCATGACCAAGCATCAGAGGGTCAAGTCACAATGATGGATGGAGAGAAGGACATTGTTTTCAAGCACAACATTAAATTGCCCTCATCTAGCTGCAACTGCGCTGATTCAGAGGAATTCAAAGCCCTGCTATATCGTGTCAATGGTTTGGAGGAGGAGGTTACCTACCTGAAGTCCCAGTGTGCTCAAGGCTGCTGCAGAGGAAGCTCAGGTATTTTCTAACAAGCACACCTGAAAAGACTAAATTGTAGGGTCTCTTTTTTCTTGAAGTGTTTAGCCACATATACCCCTAATTTATTTGTTGAACAAGTTTAGCCATATTCCACTCTGAAATTATTTTTAATGTTGACTGAAGACATTTGGGTTTGAGATCAAAAGATGAATATGAAAATAAAGTTTATTCTATTGTGTTAAACAACATAGCATATTAGACCACCCAATTTTTAGGTTAGCAAAAATATTGAAACACGTGACTGATGGGTATTTCTTGTTACTCAGGTGTGTTGTGTTTGATTATTTAAACAATAAATAGCTCTGTGCGCTGAACATCTACACTTGGTGTTAACCTTCAGTTTCATTTGTACATTTGTTGATAAAAAGAATAAGCCAAAGTGAGGAACAGAGAGCTGTCTATGTGACAATAACAAACCATTTTAAAGCTGAGAGAAGACACTGAACAAACATTGTACAAAACAAATACAGCAATTTGGAATGTCCTGAAAAAGAAAGAAACTACTGGTAGAAATCAACAACAACTGAAATAGGCTGTAGAAAAAGCCTAAAAATCATCACAAAAGAAGAAACCAAAACATTGGTGATGTCAGTGGGTCCACAAGCTTGATACAGCTGATGAACGTAAGGAATTTGCAACCAAAATTTTATTAACTTTAGTTTACTTTGAGACTCTCGTGTTCCTAGACGTTGTTTGCCTAAAGCAATTGGATTGTCTGATACAAAATGTTTTATTTTGTTTCACATATCTAGATGTAATTACAAGCTGAAAGCTCTTGTCTCATATCCAAATGTCTGTGTGTATAACAAACAAATTAATTGTCCTTGTTGTTCCAATAGTTTCAGAGTGGACTGTAAATACAACTGATCTTTTGTTATTAAAAAAAGAGTTGATCATGACTATAGATGGCTTAACTACAAAAAATATTACACCACAACCTAATATCTTCAGTATACTGCTGTGCACATTAAATCTCCAGATTTCATGCAATTGACCTGCCTTCTACTAGGTGTGGACACAAACTGTAGTGGTCATGGTGTATACCAGCACAACACCTGCAGCTGCAAATGTGATGTAGGCTGGGAGGGTCCAGACTGCTCTATCTTCACCTGTCCAGACAACTGTAACGATAATGGCTACTGTGTAGATGGACAATGTGTTTGTCACACTGGTTACACGGGTCATGACTGTGGTCTACTCACATGTCCTGATGACTGCAATGACAAGGGCCACTGTGTGGATGGCAAGTGTGTCTGCTTTGAGGGCTTTTCTGGAGACACCTGTAGCATGCAAAAATGTCCAAATGACTGCAAAGACAATGGGCGCTGCATTGATGGACAGTGTCTCTGCGACGAGGGCTTTTTTGGAAACGACTGCTCTATGGGTAAGGTTTCTTCAGGAATATCCCTACTGGTGGTGATTTCAGATACCTGATAATTCTTACCTAAGATTATTGGATATGTTATTGGGAGTGTATGTATCTCTTTCAGATGAAAAAGGTTGGCAGTTCCCTTAATATGAAACTGTATGCAATGTATCAGACAGCATGGTGTGCATTGGTAACAAATCAAATCCCAGAACTAACTGTATCCTAGTCTTATACTTTATCCTATAACGTATAGAACTAGGATTCTATAAAGTATTCTATACTTTGAGGTTGTGGGAATCACTTATAGGGTAAACTATTGAACCCACAATTATAGTTCAGTGGCAATCCAAAAATATTAATTCTTTAATCTTTTGTGAAAATACACAGACCAAATGATTCTGAAATCACATAAATGCAAGGAATAGCTGAATTTGTGACTCAGAAGACTGTGACAGATTGGACTGGATTGGCAGATTTTATGCAGATCATGGGTGAGAACCAAACATTCAATATAAGTGTCAGAAATATCAGTAAAAACTGATGGTAAAAGAAATAATAATCTGAAGCATAAAATAACTAAAATTGTAATATTTATATTTGTAAAATTTGACTTTCACAATTTCACTATTTCAAGCTTAAAATGAATACTTTCCTAAGACATTATATACATTGTGTGTACCTCCTGGTACCTTCATGAATATCATGCAAAGCAGCAGTTTTCAGTAGCAGGACTCAACTGTACTCACTGCAGTTAGCTACTGTTTCAACTTTTTCCCTTCAGAGGTATAGAATGCCTCAGGGAATCAGGGAAGGAATGCACTGATATGTGATCTTTAACAATAATATTAAGAATGGCATGTAACTTAGAGAAGGATATACTGTCCATGTTAACACTTTTGGGTAAGACATCAATTGAGTCCATATGAGTAAAGAGCATACCCTGAAGCAGTGCGGCACCAGATGAAATGCTAGCTGAATTATAATTTCAAGCACATGACACTAATTGAACTAGCATGGCATGTGATGGTTTAACCTGTCAATCATCTGTCAGTAATTTAAAGTAGTTTTCTTTTCTTTCTCTACTGCAGCAATGTAGCACACCAAATGCATGGTGCAAATCAATGTTGATATTTCAGTATACCTATTTCCTACAATACAGCCAAGCAGTTGTTCACATGACCTTTGAAACCTGTTGATTTATGATCATTTATATTGTTGCTTTTAAAATTAATATCTAAAAATTGGTAAATATTAGTGGAAGAATTTAGGGAGCTCATAGGCACTTAACAGATTTCATGTCAGCAGGGAATTTGAAGCCACTTCATGCTATGATGACTTACAAATAAAGGCTCTGGAGTTAAGAATAAATTAAATTGAATTTCTTTACCTCGTCATGGGTGGAATTAATCATCAAAAGGGAAATCAGGTGGGAGCTTTATTCTAAGGTCATGCTGTATTTCACCGTGCCACATCAGAATTGGACAGATGTGCAGGCTTTAGATCACTTAGTACATATACCCACCGGGGCTGTGTAAACAACCCTAACATCAAATGGTGACATTTTATTGTTCTTAAGAGACCTAGGGGTTCCATAATGAGAATGATATGTCTTTAGTCCAAAAATGCATGATCTGAAGCAGAGAATCTGTTCTATGTATTTGGTACCTTTTATAAAGTTCAAATACAATTCTGCAATGTTTTGCATTCATTTGTCAAAATATTTTTCTTGCACTATGCTTTCTCCAAAGTCATTAGATTGTAATTTATTTATCCCAGAGGCCATTTGTGGGTTATTATTTAAAGGTGAAATTATTCCTGGCAGACGCTGGAATGAGGCAGGAGTATTAACTGCCACTAAATGAAAAGGCTCCTGTTAAACCAAAGAAAAACACTGACTTCCTGACCTTTCACCATGTGGAACAATGTCCAAACCTGCTGTGAATTCTTTCCTCGTTAATGTGGTCTACTAAGCTTCTATTTGACCTGTCTCTCTCTCCTTTCCTCTGCATCTATTCCATAAGCATTTTTTACTGGTACCCACCACCTCTCCATTTCTTTTTATTACAGCAGTAAGACAGTTGGTAATCTGTATGTGGAAACCTTGCAGCAAATTCTGTGTGTCAGTTTTGGTGTGTATAGTGTATGCATATATTTGTTAACAAGCTACCTTTACCACCACATGTATCCTATATGATAAGATATGGCTTTTATTCCATTACTGCTGATGAACACATCATGGTTAGTGACCACACTGTAATTATAGAAAAACTTAATAACAGGCCCAGCTGCTAGTCAAGATTCTTAAGATACTTATGGAATGATAGATTACAACAACGGTGAAAGAGGGAAGAAAATAGAGAGGTATTTGTGCTTCTTAAGTCCAGTTTAGTGAACACCTCTTGGAGAGGAGCAAATATGGTTACGTTAAAAAGAAAAATCTAGAGAAAAATTATATTTTAGCCATCGAGCAAACATGTTCACATAAATCTCAAGAAATGGTAAGTATGAAATGTATGAATGCTAATTAAAGCAAAACCCCAGTTATTCTGAATCATTTGGTGGAGCTTTTTTCCATAATGGATATAGCATACCAGTAAAAAATTAATTTTTAACATGAATAATTGTGTGTCTCTACAGTAATGGGTCCAAAAGGCCTGCATGTAATCAGGGTTACTGATGTATCTCTGCTAGTGGAGTGGGAAGAAGTAAATAATGCAGAGTACTATCTGCTCTCCTACTATCCTTATGGAAATGTGGTAGCCATCCAGGAGATTCGTGTTCCCAACACCGAAAATTCCTACTTGATCACAGGACTCAAACCAGGAGTTACCTATATTGTGCAAGTGCAAGCTGTCATCAGGGGTATCAGCAGTGAATCAGATAGCATCACAGCCACAACAGGTAAAGATTTTTTATACTCTGCAATTTTTGCAGTCAGTTGTATACAATTGTATTCAAAATTTAGTGCACCCTGGCCAATTTAGACATTTTTAAAGTGAAATGAAGTAAAAAAAAAAAAATCCTTTGCAGCAAGTTGCAGGAAGGTTTATATGATCTGCATGGAAGAATAATCCAAAAGAAATCTTACCTGCGACCTCATAACAAATGTGATTGTCTAATCTATGCAAAATATCTAGATAATCCGGAGGCATTTTACAAACATGTACTCTGCATTGATGAAGTAAAAATATAACTCTTTGGCCACAATCACAAAAGATATTTTTGGAGAAAGAAAACTGAGCAGCAGTTCGGGAAAAGAACACCTTGCCATCTGTTATGCATGAGGTGGATACATTATGCTTTTGGGTAAGGTGACAGCCAGTGGCACAGGAAACATTGCACAGATAGATAAAAGAATGTATTCCAGTAAATATCAGCAAATTTTGGTAGTAAATGTCAGATGTTGAAATGTAAGTAAGCTGAAAAGTAAAGGCTGTGAAGTAAGAACAGTGATCCAAAACTAAAAACCTAAAAATCCACCACAAATGTTCAAGAAATATAAGTTTTGGTATGGACCTTACTGTTTGTTTTTTTTTTTACCTTTTTTATCTGGTTGATGATGTAAGCTGACTTGAACACCTTAGTAGAATGTCCAATATGTGCAGTCTGTTTGTGATGAATGGCATGGACTGTTTATATGTCATTTTGTGAGTTGCTGTGCTCTGCAAGTGTAAAATAAGAATGCACCAGATTAAAAATGCTCTTATTAATTAAGTGGTATATTGGATCTTATTAATAGATCCAGACTATTTCAGAGAGATTTCAGACTATAGTGTTTTGAATATGAATTGTGTGTCGGTGCAGATATGTCTGGTGTAGAAGGTGTTCGTGTGCTTGGACAGACAGAAGACTCTATCCAGGTGGACTGGCAGAACCCAGAAACCGAGGTTGATTACTTTAAACTACGTCATGCCAGCCCAGACGGCCAAGAGGAGCTGGAAAACGTAACCAGGAGCCAGGAAGCTAGGACCGTGCACACTATTATAGGTAAACTTCTATCAGAAGAAGACGTACTCTTTTAAAATTACCCCCACTCATCCCTGACCTGAACTGTTACCACTTTGTGTTAATAAACCTGGAGTTAATGGTGTAGATGTGTCTTGGTTGTCTAACAAGCATTTCAGCTTTTTTCCTTTTTATTTTTTTTTTCAAAAAATAGATAACAGTACCCTCTGAGCTACATGAGGCACCGAGTCAACATTGATTGTTAGGACACTGAGTGAGTGGCAATGGTGCATTTTATATTTTTGGTCAAATTAATGAAATTGTTGTTTATAGGACTTAACCCAGGCACTGAGTACCAGATAACAGTGCAGGCCATCAAAGGAAGCAATGAGGGAAAACCATCCCATGCCACAGGAGTCACAGGTAAGTTATATTCTCAACTGGAGGGGTGTTAAACATGCAAAACCCAGAAATGCTAAAGACATTGTCAAGCCTTTTTAGAATTATAGAATGCAGTGATATACCAGTATGACAACACTGTAAAATGGAAACCTCAGTGGTA
Organism: Hemibagrus wyckioides; assembly: GCF_019097595.1. Lineage (NCBI taxonomy): Eukaryota > Metazoa > Chordata > Actinopteri > Siluriformes > Bagridae > Hemibagrus > Hemibagrus wyckioides. Next base: position 6,959,395 of record NC_080716.1, read on the forward strand.
GAGATGATATCATAGTAAATATGACTTGCAGGTGTGGAACACTGAGTTAATGGAATTTTAAAAACAGGGCATGAAGAGCTGATTAGACAAATTTCTGCTATATAGATAAACACCCCTGAAATGTATGTTTCTAATATTTCATGTAAAAAGTGAAAGATGTTGTGTACATACCTTTACACTAAAAATTAGTGTAGTTTTTCAGCATCTGTGCATACTGCTCCTATTTGCAAAATTGTGAGACACCATGGGTTTGGCCTGCAGTATAACTATAACACTATGTAACAATTAATTATACATAATACTGCTTCAGAGGCTCAAAAGGTAACAGTTCTGAGACAGAAAAGACACACAATGTATATATTTTAATCATAATTATTTTACTACTATTTTAATCATATAATTATTGGCAAACCATAGTAACCATAAATCAAACCATTATGATTACTAACAAAAAGGGAAGAAAATAAGAATAATTGCACAATGATAAGATGTAAACATGTGCATTGTGTCATCTGTGAAATATGGAGTCTGTAATCAATGTTGATTAATAAATTTTTGGGCAATTAATCTCAAAACAAAGTTGTGCCAGCTCTCCCCTATACCATGCACAAGTATACCCTTAACTTTATTCTGGATTATTCATCATAACCTGGATATGATGCTCCAGGTTACCCTTTCTCTCCTTCAACCCCTTTCCATTTTTAACTGTACTTCACTACTGGAATTTCAAATACTGGATACTTTAAACAAAATTAATTTTGTTACCATTTATGCATTCTTATTTAAACCATTTCTAACATCCTGACGTTTTTAAAAAAAAAAAAGTCATTTGTATTCTAAAATGAAACTTGAATTTATTGAATATGTAGGATACCTTCCAAAGCTTTCTTAATACCAAGCCTAATGTTCAGTTGTTTATGCTTCACAGTAGAGTTTAATACCAGTGTTTTCTGCAGCCATGAATCAATGAAAGCTTTCTTGACTGGGGAAACCCAGCCCCATACCCCCACCCCCACCCTCACCCTACCATCTTTATTATTAATATTATTATTTTTTACTATAAATTTTACTTTACCCAAGACTATTTAAATTTGTGCCAGTTACATGGTCTTAAGACTTAAGTCTAAGATCAACACACAATTCTAAGCTCTAGAGAGATTCTGACCAGTTATGGTAGCTGTGTGTAAAGTTGTCATGTAGTCACAACTATGTGCTTAACACATACATTTCCACAATGATAAAGACATACAGTAGGTTGTGCCTTGAAACTATTTTACACTTGGAGATTTTACTGTCATTTCTGGTGATATGAATACTTCACTGGCATGTGTGACATCAAATATTTAACAACTAAAAATGGTGATACTAAAGGCATATATTGTTAAAATTCAATCACTGGTCTAAAATAATTTTAGTAAAAAAGGAAAAAACATTGCTCATTGTACAGCTACAATATATGTAGAATGTACAATACTTACTGGGGTTGGACAATGAAACTGAAACACCTGGTTTTAGACCACAATAATTCATTAGTATGGTGTAGGGCCTCCTTTTGCGGCCAATACAGCATCAGTTCGTCTTGCGAATGACAGATACAAGTCCTGCACAGTGGCCAGAGGGATTTTGAGCCATTCTTCTTGCAGAGTAGTGGCCAGGTCACTACGTGATGCTGGTGGAGGAAAACGTTTCCTGACTCACTCCTCCAAAACAAAACTCCAAAAACAAGTGTTTTTGACTAACTCTCCCGGATGTGGGAAAGACAGTGAAGGTGGACTCAGAGAACAATACATGTTTCACATTGTCCACAGCCCAAGATTTTCGCTGCTGGCACCATTGAAACCGACGTTTGGCATTGGCACGAGTGACCAAAGGTTTGGCTATAGCAGCCTGGCCATGTACATTGACCCTGTGGAGCTCCCGACGGACAGTTTTGGTGGAAACAGGAGAGTTGAGGTGCACATTTAATTCTTCAGTGAGTTGGGCAGCTGTAGTTTTAGGTTTTTTGGATACAATCCGGGTCAGCACCTGGACATCCCTTTCAGACAGCTTCCTCTTGCGTCCACAGTTACTCCTGTTAGATGTGGTTCGTCCTTCTTGGTGGTATGCTGACATTACCCTGGATAACATGGCTCTTGATACATCACAAAGACTTGCTGTCTTAGTCACAGATGCGCCAGCGAGACATGCACCAACAATTTGTCCTCTTTTGAACTTTGATATGTCACCCATAATGTTGTGTGCGTTGCAATATTTTAAGCAAAACTGTGCTATTACTCTGCTAATTAAACCTTCACACTCTGCTCTTACTGGTGGAATGTGCAATCAATGAAGATTGGCCACCAGGCTGGTCAAATTTAGCCATGAAACCTCCAACATTAAATTGGCCAGTGTTTCAGTTTCATTGTCCAACCCCTGTATATTCAGCCTGTTAGACTTAATTGCTTATACTGAAGCATTACTCCGTGTTCAATGTACCCCTTAATTTTAGTAAAATAAAATTAAATTGTTAAAATTAAATTCAATTAAAATTAAGTGTTTAAATTTGACTTTGACTCAAGTGATGAGTGCTCTTGAAAAGGTGTTAGCCTAGTGCTTGCTGTCCTGTTGATAGCTCCTTTGTACTCATAAGCCCAAGCTCAACATGAATAGATTTGAATCAACCTGTGTAACCACAGGTTAACCATCTCTGTGTTCTTCTTCATTTTTTCAGCATTAAAAACTAATCCTAAAACAAATATCAAACAAACAAAAGCAATCTTGATTTTTTTGGAATGAAATCTTGATTTCTATAGCCAAGATTCTGATTTATTCCAATGTTCCACTGATATTTGTTTTTAAACACAAAAATATATTATTATTATTATTATTATTAATAATAATAATAATAATAATAATAATTCAGCCATTATGAAAATTATATATATTTTAATTAGTGCAGTGACAGTAAATTTCACTAAATTCTATTCACATTCTTATAGTCCTTCAAATTTCAAGAAGACAACAAATTTCCATTCAAATATTTAGGGAAATACTGGCTTCTATTAGTTGACAAACAATAACAAGAAAAAATGTATACATAAATATATAAACAAACTGGCTTTTTTGTTCCTGAAAATGTTCCCCAAAAATGTTCAGTATTAATAAATGTATTAATAAATGCCCCCCTCAGATTTTATATGATAGATATTAGCAGTTCTGTGCTCAGTTTTCGCTGTTTTCGTCATGCAGAAAACTTGCACACTTTAATGAGCAGCAGGCACTGCTTCACAATTTTTATACTAATAATTTATATTAATCAGTATCCATGCTGGGTCGCACGCTCATGGCTGCACATTTTTTTTTACAGCAATGTCAGCGAAAACCCTGTACCTGAAAAGATCACAAAACTTGTGCAATGTGCAATTTACCCTCGTGGTGTGCAAAGATAATGGTTAAAATCCATTTTCACACTCTGCCCCTTAAAAAAGCAAGTGCCCCTGCATGTACTGTATACATACAGTAAGTCAAGCAAAAAACATGTAAAAAACCTGAAGCCTTAGAACTGGTTTTTATCTCAAATGCATTGGTAAATTATATAAAATAAAGAAGCTATATAAGTTTTTTTTTCATTGAACTACTGTGTAAAAGTTGCTCAACCTTTAAATCTCAGACTAGACCACTTCCTGCCTCTGATGGCTTTAGCTGCCATTACAGAGGCTTAAGTTAGGCTAACTTTCATTTCCTCAGCTGAGATTTGAAATAATGCTCCTTTCTGCTACTCTCAGCATAGCCAGCAGTCTTCTACATGTGGCAAAATGGCTTGTTAGGGTTCAGCTTCACTATGCTGCAACTCATAAAGCCTGCAATGTTTAGTTGACCTATTTATGGTATTTTAACACTACTAAAGGTCTACTGTATAGTAGTAATTTTATAGCTGGTGAATCTATGGGCACATCTGTGACTTGTGAGGCACAAACCTTTACAGAATATGAAAATATCTCCTTGTTAAAGTGCTAAACATGGGTCACAGGCCAAACATTGAGACACTGTCAGCTCTTTGACTTAATAAAGGCTTAATCAGATGGATTATTAAGGATTATGTAAGGATAATTCAGAGGTTCTTAGTTTCGTTTCTTACTGCTCTGTTTTTTCTACTCACAACACACATGCTCCAAAGTGAAGAATAGATTGATAGCTCTTGAGTAATTTGAGTAATAACACAGGAAAAGGCACCATAACACAGGAAAGGCCCATAACACAGGAAAACTCTAGATGCATAACTTTAGATATCCCTAAATGAGATATTCCTAAATAAGTGCCTTAATATGGAAAGTAATTGAATGAAAATTAAGCTTGCGCATTCAAGTTTTAATTTAATGTGTGGTGAAAGATTTTTCAACAGTGTATATTCCATAAATGGACAAAATGCTACACTTCTGTACATAAAGACTGTCTGTCTTCTGGGACACTTCATATAACAAGTTACATACCCAAGTAATGGCTATATCTTATGTTCTGCCATCTACACTATACATTTGCAACACAAACTCATAACCCAGAGTAAACTGCATTTAAATGAGATCTATATGTTTTCCATATAGTGAAAGCCACAAGCCCTGTTACACTTTTCTGCTCTCTAAACAAGGCAGATATTTTAGCTCATCTATCTCTATCTCTTGCCCCTGCTGAAGCCTTGCTATACCTTAAGAGATTTGTCCAGCAAAAACCAGATGTTGCGTATTTCTTAATGCAGTTTAACATAGGGCAGTTAAATGTATTATCTGTTCATTGTTCTGCTGGGTTTACTCTTATGAAGTACAGTTTTTGGCAGGTTGTTTGCAAGCAAAACAGGTAGCAGGTATGGTACACAATAATAGCATTAACCTGAATTGGAAGGTTAATGCTATTACTGCAATTACACTGAATTGGAAGAAAAAGTGAAGTATTGTCTGCTTGTGGTTTTGATAGTGAAGTTTCAGCAAAAAGGTTAGGACTTGCGGTTAGTACTAAGAATATTTTCACTGGCATTCCATTGGGTTGATGATACTGTTTGTGCAGTGATTTGTCTTTTGTATTCCACACCATAGCTCAAATCAAGGCAACAATGGGTATAATAACAAAAATCTTCAAAGGATGCTGATCTCACTGTTTTTGGAATGCACAATTTATCAATTTTATAGCAGATAGCATGGCACTGACCTTGTTGCAGTCACAGAGGAATTTCCCAAATGATGATGGCTTTTGCATGCTTTCTCACTTCCTCTTGTGGCTCATGCCAGTGCTCACTTAGCTCTGGTAAACCTAGCTGCTTCAGCAACAATCCACTTATAATAAAGTCCATCTAAAATAATCTGCACACAAAAAGCATAAACAACAATGCAATGACTATAGGAAATGTGAATTTAACTCACACTATTGTCTCAAAAATAACACGATCCCTTTCTCTTTAAGACATTGATTCTCCGAATAACCTGGTCACTAGAGATGTAACCGAGACCACAGTGACTGTGATGTGGGAGAAGGTCCATGCTGAGATTGATGGCTACATACTGACCTATAGCTCTGCTGAAGGCCCCAGCCAGGAGTTCCAAGTGGGAGCAAATGCCACTTCCTATATGCTCACATCACTGAAACCTGGGGTGCTGTACACTATCTTCATCTGGGCCTACAAGGACTCCCGTCTGAGTAGGAAGAGCTCTACTGAGGCAGAGACAGGTAAACTTATTCCTTGCTAGTTTCCTATGTTGAGGGAACTCCTTACAGTTCATTCATCATTACAGTTCATTCTTCACACTGTAAATAGAAGTAGCTTTTGTAGGTCATTTCTTCAGCTATATTTATTTCAAACTTAGAAAAAGAGTTTACGTTTTCTCTGTAACAAATTTCTGGTTGCTGAATGGATAGGACTTCCTCTTCTGCTTATCTGTTTGTGATTTCCTGCCAATCCCTTGAGCTCAAGTTTTAGCTGAGCTTGAGCTGGCCCTCAACTCTTCAGTCTTTGTGCTAGAAACAGACAGCATGGTGCTTTTTGTAATTGCTATTAGTGTTATTAGGATATGTATATATGTGTGTGTGTATACTCTATATTACAATGCTTCTTGTGATTCGTCTTGTAATTGCCATTAGTGTTAAGCTTTAAGAATCCAGTAAGCTTGTTCAAATTAGCTGCTGTAATATTATATGTAAGCAATAAGTTACAGAGACCAGATGGTACAGATTCAATCAGTGGTAGGTCTTCCTCTGGGCTTTATTCTATGTTTGGAAAGAAGATGAGTGAAACAGACGATGACTGGTCTCATAACTCAAATGGTGGGACGCCTCATGGATCTGAGAACAGGGAATAGGAAGCCCTTGAGGTGCAGAAGTGCTGGTGTTTTTCTTTCCTTTTGCTTCCCCCCTTACACATATGTGGGCATACATGTGGCCCTCACACAAGACTGAGGGAAAATGCTTTTTTCTCAATTTTTTGTTCCATGCTGTGAACAGTTAGGTAAGTTGTTTTGAAATGAAAGCAAACAACAAAAACATACATCCAGTTAAGACTGAAAAATAACTGTTACAAATGTATTTTTTCCCCAAAACTAAAGTCACTTACAACAGGCACATTTTCTTTATAAACTATGTAAAGAGCAGAGAACCACATTAATACAGTAGTCTTGACGTCTTTTCATTTTTAATTATAAATGGAACAATTATAATTGATTTTATATATTGCAGGCTTGTTGTGATTAATGTTTTTTATGTGATTTAATATATCATACATTTGTACAAAAAAAAAAAAATCTTATTGAGACTCCCATGAGTCCCATAATAGTTTGGTAAATAGACTATATCACTTTGAAATGTGAAAAGAAACATATAATTTAAAAAGAAAGAAAGAAAGAAAGAAAGAAAGAAAGAAAGAAAGAAAGAAAGAAAGAAAGAAAGAAAGAAAGAAAGAAAGAAAGAAAGAAAGAAAGAAAGAAAGAAAGAAAGAAAGAAAGAAAGAATGGAAATGCTGCCAGATTTCACATCACTTTTAACATGCTGTATATGCATTTTCCAGCACTAGATGCACCTACTAATCTTGTAGTCAGAGAAGTGACAGAGGAGTCAGCGATGGTATCATGGGACAGAGTCCAAGCACACGTAGATGGCTACATACTGAGCTACAGTTCTGCTGAAGGGTCCAGTAATGAGGTGCAAGTGGGAGCAGACAGCACCACCTACCAGCTGACTGGACTGAAGCCAGGAATTGTATATACAATCTATGTCTGGGTCATCAAGGGCTCTCGCTCGAGCAGGAAAGCTACAACAAAAGCTGAAACAGGTTTATAAAGCATCTTCCATAATTTTCTTTATCTTCAGATTCATCAGCTAATATAAAAGGCATTATGGTTCATGCTACTGATTTCATCTCCAAATTCTATGTGAACATTTTGGAAACTCTCTCAATAGATAACCTTGGAATTACATTTACAGCATTTGGCAGACACCCTTATCCAGGGCGTCTTACAATTAATCTCATTTAATACATCTCAGCAATTTAAGGTTAGGGGCCTTGCTTAGGGGCCCAGGAGGGGCAGCTTGATGGACATGGGATTTGAACTCACAATGTACAGTAGCTCATCACAGTAGCCCAACACCTTAACCACTAAGCTACCACATCCCCTATTATGGGCTTGACCTCTCAAGTAGTTGGACAAAAAAGATCTATGATTTTCTGATCTTTTTTCTTTTGTCAAAAAAACAAAAAACAAAAAACAAACATCACAAGTCATCATATCAATTTTCTAACAAAGGCATTAACTGCATGCTAATTTATAGAAAATGTCATATAATTTGCCCTTCTATGTAATAAAAGCTATTTGTTTTGGTTACAGCCAAAACTACATTCAAATACTAACTTTCTGATTTCTCTAAAATACATGTTCCAGAATTTGAGCCATTTGCTTAAACTTAAAGCCTTTTCTTTTCACTGATAATCTGTTAAAACATGCATGCAAATAACATGCACTGAAATGTTCTACAATTGGCTTCTTAGAACTAGATGCACCTACTAATCTCTTGGTCAGAGAGGTGACGGAGGAGTCAGCGATGGTATCATGGAACAGAGTCCAAGCAGAAGTAGATGGCTACATACTGAGCTACAGTTCTGCTGAAGGGTCCGGTGATGAGGTGCGAATGGGAGCAGACAGCACCACCTACCAGTTGACTGCACTGAAGCCAGGAGTTATGTATACAGTCTACGTCTGGGCCATCAAGGGCTCTCGTTCCAGCAGGAGAGCTGCAACAGAAACTGAGACAGGTTTCTGAAATTTCTTCTGTAGTTCTCTTGGAAAACCCTCAGGTGTTCTTGCCAAAGTATATAAAACAACTGTATACTATTTTGCAGTAAATTATGTATGGCCAGCCTTCATATTTAAGGATCAACTAACAGGATCAACAAAAGTTTCCATTCATACTAATAACTGGTTTTAAATTGTTTCTAAAGTTCAGAATTTCTCTAATCAAGTATTGAGAATTTCAGACATGATTCTCCTTTTGTGGATATCTGAAACACTCATTTTCATATCAAAAGTTTAAGAATGATTAGTGTCTCACTGGAATTTAGTATTTGACTAGGATCAGTTTGCTCCTTCCTACAGTATTTGTACATTTTTCTATACATCAAAAACATACTTTGTCTTGCCGTTCAACAAACTGCTCACAGGAATCTACTTTATACAGTGTATGCTTTATAATAATAGAAAGCTATAAATCAAAATTATACACTCCGTTATTATTATTATTATTATTATTATTATTATTATTATTATTATTATTATTATTATTATTATTATTTACTATTTTTTGTTTGTATACAGTAGAAGTAGATGGACCTAATATAATGTCTTATCTCAGTGCTATGATTAAAAGTCTAAGCAGACAGCCAGTGATAGTGGGAAGGTGTAAATGGGAGCAGACAGCACCTTCTACCAGTTAACTGGCCTGAAACCTGGAGTCTATCCATACAGCCAGTGTCTCTATGTCTAACCTAACAATCACTATGGCACAGCAGTATCAATGCGCATTTTCTAATTATGACTTCAAATAGTTACATTTATTTACATTTATATAAGTAGACACTGAGTCTCCACAGCCAGAAGCATTCACACTACCAAGCTTGGGTGGTTGCAACAGATACAGTGGAGGTCCAGACACCATATTTATATACATGCATTTGCATATACCCCCTTTTTAGTTTTATTAAGTCATCTCACACACTAGAGTGCAATTCTTGAGCATTGTCTTTGACTCTTGCAGAGCCAGCAGAGATCTCTGTGTCACCAGATTATAATTTAGCAAAATGTTTCCCTAAGCAGTTTGTAACCAGAACAAGTTGTTTTAGTCACACTGTTTCATTTGGCTGTAGTGACATGCATCATATGTAAAGTACATGCTCCATTCCAGAAACAAATGAGAAAATGAGTAAAAATGAGAACCAAAAATGAGACCAAAAATAAACCAAAAATGACCACACTAAACCAATGGCTACAATAAAAACAACAAACAGTTATACTTAAACTAAACTAAATAGCTGACAGATTAGTTGAGAAATAAACATAGAAACAGGCTGTATGATGCAAATGTGGAGACTTGTGACTTCAAATTTGTTGTGTTAAACATGTCATGCACGGTTCCCCACATCATTAAGCCTCCTTTGAAAAGCAGGTATTAGTAAACTTCAACATTATATTCATATTTACAGAAATTGACGCTCCAAAGAATCTGAAAGCTGTTGATGTTAAGAGGGATTCTGCGGCTCTAACCTGGAAACCTCCTCAGGCTCACATTGATGGCTACATTCTTAGTTACAGGCCTGAAGATGGTAGTATGGAGGTATGTAGAGCACTAATCTTTAAATATCTTTTCCACTGAACAGCCATATGCAATTCCCCAGTTTTGCATGTTACATTTTTTCTTTCTCAGACTATTGAGAAGAACTTTGTCACAGGAGATGCCAGAGTTAGCCTCTCTGGTCTGGACACAGAGAAGAAGTACATTGTCACTCTAATTGCATATAGAGGCTCAAAGAGGAGTAAAGTGGTGGAAACCATATTCATCACTGGTAAAGTAACACACCTTTTTTTATAGTAGTAAGGTGTAAAGAGGTAGTTGATAGGTGAATCACTTCGATTATGTTATTACTCTGAAACAAATTAACCATTTCATTTTACCAGCTCAAATTGGAGGGATTCTTGCCTCAGGCTTTTCCAGATCGGTTACTGGCATTTTATGTGTAGGCCTTTTTATTGAGGCCCTAATCAGTGAGAGATCAAAATGAGGGCCTAGTAAATAAAAGATAAAATTAGCATGTTATGTTTTACGACACTCAAGAAGAAATAGATTGTGGTGAATTACAATAACACAGTTCTGTTTTTGGCTTGGAATGGTTTTTATTTTATTGCAGTTATTTTTAAAAGGTAATGCTATCTTGGGGCTTTGCAGTAGGAGCAGCCTATCCTTTCCCTATGGACTGCACACAGATCATGAAGAATGGAAACATGAAGAGTGGAGTTTACACTATCTACGTGAACAATGACCGCAATAAGCCTATGCAGGTGTATTGTGACATGACCACAGATGGTGGTGGCTGGATTGTAAGTTAATGTATTATTTTAAGAGATACAAATATAAAGAAGAGGACAGTTAAATGTCACTATAATTCATAATTCATACCGTCCATAACTTTCCATTATGTATTATCCTAAATACTTGAAGCGACAATAGATGAAAATGTCTCTCTCTTTCTCTCTCTCTCTCTCTCTCTCTCTCTCTCTCTCTCTCTCTCTCTCTCTCTTTCTCTCTCTCTCTGTCTTTCTCTTTCTTAATCAAGGTCTTTCAGAGACGCAACACAGGCAAGCTAGACTTCATGAAGCGCTGGAGACAATACATGCAAGGTTTTGGGGAACTGACTAACGAATTTTGGCTTGGTACTGAAAATATACCTACAATAAAAATGTACATTTTGCCTTAAAATGGAAGTTAAATTCAAACTTCCAATTGTTCCTGTTTGGGGACATACAGTGACAGACTGATGACATGCTATTTGTTCTCATTATTCGTTTTTTTACACATACAATATGTTGTCATTTGCAGTATTTTTTGGTGGGGGGTTTATGCTTAGGAAGAAAAAAATAAAAAATGTGTTGTGATGTGTTATCTAGGCCTTGAGAACTTAAATGCACTGACCAATACAAGCACAAAGTATGAAGTGCGCTTCGATCTAGGCCTGGGGAGCGAGCGTGCTTATGCTGTCTATGATGACTTCAAAATAGGATCAGCCAAGCAGAAGTTTAAGCTCACTATTGGCAATTATCGAGGAAATGCAGGTAGGTCAGACAAATGTAGCCAAAAAAATATATATATACACACCAAACTCTTCTAAAGTCTGGTATAATATTATACTACATTACTTTGTATAATCTCTTTTTGCCATAGGTGATGCTATGACCTACCACCAGGGGAGACCTTTCACTACTATAGACTCAGACAATGACATTGCTCTTGGTAATTGCGCTTTCACACACCGTGGTGCCTGGTGGTACAAAAATTGCCACTTAGCCAACTTAAATGGCAAATTTGAGGACAACAGACACAGTGTGGTAAGCTTTAGTTAAATAATACCTTTTCAATGGATGAGAATTGTTTTATGTTAAGGAATACAATGCAGTCTGTGGTTTACCTGTGCATTCTTTGGTATAATGAGAGCATGATGAGAGCAAGATGTAGAAGATCTACAGCATGGTTGATGGCCAGCAGAGGGCAGTATCAAAACAGTGTTGCCTCCACAAAGGATAAAAGGACAATGTGATAATACAGTGCAGGGGTGCACAATTTTAGATCTGGAGGGCTCTAGTCCAGTTGGACCCTGATCACTAACCCTGAAGAGCAAGGCAGAGGTGAAAGTGGCAAGAAAAAACTCCCTGAGATGATATTAGGAAGAAACCTTGAGAGGAGCCCATCCACATCTGGGTGACACCTGATTATAAAAGTGTTATTATAAAAAGAATTTTCATTCTATAACTGTGTTAAATGTGGTCAAAATGTGCAATTGCATAGTCAGGAGATTCATTCCATGTCTAAGGTTAAGGTAAAGTTGTCTTATTGGAGTTAGTAACAATTGCAAGCAATGCCATCAGTTTGGACTGGTATTATCCACACCTATCCCCTAAATCTCCATGCTGTCCAGTTCAGGCTTCAGGAATGAGTGTGCAGCCAGCCACTTCACCATCAACAAACTGAGTGTCTGAGAGAGGGAGAGCAATGCACACATACCAGTTTACCAAACACTGTATGCCCATAAAACCTCCAGATCTGTTCTTTGCCTAAAAAAAACTATCCTCAAAAAGCTTGACTAAACAGATATGTTTTCAGCCTGGACTTTAACCCTGAGACTGTGTGACTGTGGGTGATATGTTCATGTCTTCTGCTTTTAGTCTGGACTCCAGCTACAATAATGGACTAACTGGAGCTTGTCCATGTTTTACTGAAACACTGATACATTTAGGCATTATAACCATCCTAGGGGTAACAAAAGCATGAACTAGTTTTTGTGTATTGTGTAGTGATATTATATTTCCTTTTTATATTTTCATACTCATTTCATACCATTATATTTCAGTATTTCTGAAATAAAAGAATGCTATCCTACTGATATTATCTACCTGAGCTTCAAATGAAAGAATGGAGTCATTAATCACTCCAAGGTCTTTTATTGCCACACATGATGAAACAGAAAGACCATCCAGAGTTACTCTGTAATCTGAAAGCTTTCTTCTCTCTGCATGTGGTTCTAGTACAAGCATTTCTGACATTTCAGAATTAAGTAGGATTAAGTTAATAAGCTAATGCCCATCCTTCTGTAATGCCCTAATTTACACATTCCTCAACTTGGTGCCTCTCATCTGGCTTTCTGTAATATACAACTGTGTGGCATCAACATAACAGATGAAGCTATGACTATATCCTGACTGATACAGTTCTTGAATGTTACTGATATGGTAATATTTTTTATCTACAGGGTTAGCTTTCAAACAGTCAGATCTTAAATTCATAGTCTTCATTTTTTGCCTGATATTTTCAATTTTACTATTGAAATAATTCATGAAGTAATTGCTGCTGCTTTGATGGTGATGCATGTTTCTGCTGACGTTTTTTTCCTGTTAATTTGGCTACAGTATTATGAAAAGGTTTTTTTTCCTATTAAATCTTCAGTTAGGGTGGAGAGATACATTGATTTAGCAGCAATAAGAGATTTTCTGTAGCTCAGGAGGCTTACCGTCTTCAACGCTTGAAATACTATCAATTTACCACCAAAGTGGAACTATCTGGAGTGTATGGAAATGCTGACTCTATGCATTCATTTGAATGATCAAGTTCTGTGGGGTCAGACCAAGATCCAGTCAGTGATGATAAATCTCAGGGACATGGTAACCTGGCAAAATGCATGTATCATACCTAAAACACACTTTATATGAGAAGAGATAATGGTCTGAGATAGCTTCAGACTGTGGAAATATAGCTATATTTACTATATTTTATCTGAATAGATCAGAGTGTGGCCATTATGAGTGGGTCCTGTTACATTGTGATTAAACCTCAACTGGAGGTAGGAGTCTTAAATTTTGATAGCAATAAGTGATTTGGATATACGAGATGTAATGTTTAACAGTCCTACTTTAGAGCAAATGTGTTGCTGTACATTCACTATGATCTAATTTTATGGTATCAGGTTTATCAGGTTACCTAAACAAACTTTCTGAGTGTTTCTACATATTTATTCAGTATAGGGAGCAGATATAGTCTAAGAATTGTGTGACGACACATTGCAGCTAGCAGATGGTGCATTATTGTCACTGATTAACTAGGCCTATCCTGAGACTATGTGCTATACTACAAGAAATGAGAGCAGAACCTTTCTGAGTGGGATGGACACTGTCCTGCCCTTACAGGACAGCTTTGCACTCAAAACTGCTCCAAGTATTTATAAAGCCCACATTGTTTTTGAGCGTCACCTGGACATCCAGCAGCGACCATAACTTGCTGTAAGCTGCATCATCATGCCGCATTGGGATGGGGCCAAGTCTTAGTGTTAGTTTTGGCTTTGCGACTATGCCCCTGAGTCCCACCCATGTGGGAGGGCTCTAATGTCGGAGATGGGGTTTGCTATCGATCAAAGGCATCTAGATTTTCCCCTTCAGAAGCTACACTTCTCACTCTTACTAACCCTCTCTAGCATTTGGATGGCACTGCCAATGCGACAATCATAGAGTTATTTATGAACACATGATTTAACATCCTGTAATTAGCACACTGGACAAGATGAACATTTGCCATAATGATTGTTTATAATGTACTCTAGTTGAATATTGGCTGATATTATATTAAAAAGATCTTTTCAGTGTGGATCTTGCTGTCTCTTGATGTCAAAAATGTTCAAAAGAAAAAATTAACTACATTTCTACCTTCATCCATTGCTCCATGGTCCAGTTCTGATGCTCACATGACCTTTGTAGGCAGTGGACAAGGATCAACATAGGCACTCTGACCAATTTACGACTATACAGCAGTATGCACTGTGGATGCACTGTGTGACAACTTTCTCTCATAGTCAGTTTTAATTAATTAATTCAATTAATACAATCAATTTGTGCTATAGTAGCACTTCTGTGGGATTGGTCAAGATGGGCTAGCCTTCTCCCCTCATGTGAGCCTAACTTCTTACTTGCTGCAGCTAGCCACAACAGAAGCATTAGTTAGTTGAGAAATAAGTAAGCATGGTTTTCAGTTCCTGCTGAATGTCATTAGGAGACTAAATTTGAATTTCTTGTGAACCTTTCTATTAGGGAGTGAACTGGGAGCCATGGAAGGGCCACCTTCTGTCCCTGGACTTTACAGAGATTAAGATCCGCCCAGTGAACACAGCCAGCCGGAAGAAGAGGTCACTCAAGAGAAGAGAAGCTGCCTAATGAACATTGTACTGAAAAGCAAAATGACACAATGAAAGTAGGAATTGTGATTAATCAAAATATCATATTATCACATTTAAAAAATATGGCAGTGAAAAGTGGCTGGGTTTTAGCTGGGTGGCCCAGCTTTATCTTACAAAAATGTTGAAAGGTCAAATGCCAAAAAAATTTATATTTTTAATTATATCAATATATTTTATTATATTTGTGTCATTTAGCAGTTTATGCAGATAAGATTATGAAATGATTCCCCAAACAGCTGTGGTATAGTTGGCCAATTTCCTGGTAAGCAAAAAAGTTCACACATTCAAAGTTTATTTTATCACCATTTCCTCATTTTACAATTATTCCAGTGTTTAGTATTGATCATTTTAGAATGTGTGAAATGCTGTCTTATAAATTTGCGGGTTTAAAAAAAGTATTTACTGCAATGTTTACTTTTAAATGTTTGACCTAAATGCTGTATAGTATGTATTAGGCTGGTTATGTTAAAAGTACTATAAATTACTCTTTATTTCAAGTTATTGAAAATAAAACATATTTGGATATTTGTCATTATTATAATGATGTGAAATAGTCTTTTGCTAACTGTTGCCCATCTTTTACAACTGATGCCATTATTAATATGACAAAAACAATGGTGTGAGTTGATCAAAAAGTGTCTTTGCAGAAAATGTATTAGCCCAATATTTTGTAATAGTAATTGTGACTAAAAATTAATAAAAAAAAAATATCATTATAATAATAATAAAGTTCTTTGGAATAGGTTTCATGGTTTATGTTACTGGTATTATGCAGGTAACTTATAGTTTGAGTATCTGTATTCACATGCAGTATGAAGTTACTTCATAAGTGTAAATGAAGCAGCACAGTGAATTCATGCTCTTTAGTCCTATTGCATTGAATTGCTTGTTGCAGTGTTACCTCAGACTGCTACAAAAGCTACCCAGAGTTCTTCACCTATAGAGGCAGTATATTTTTCACCTTTAGAGGCAGTATTGTGTTCATTTTATAAAACAGTGCAATATTAGAGCTCTATACACCATTGTACCCCCATGTAAACGCTTACAGACATGACATCACTTAAGTACAGCCTTGGAAAAGGATCATAGGCTACTATATCCAATAGGGACTCACTCTGGACTATTTTATTGTTTATTGCAATAATCTAAGCACTATCCACACTGACATACTGTAACTTTGTTTCAGTCCTCTCCCAAACTGCTGCAATGCTGACAGGAGATCAGTGGCAGGTGGTGCTAAAAAATGGGGGGCAAACAAACTTTAAATCAAACTGTTAGTAATCCAGGACTGTAAATAACCATTTATCAGGTGATTATGTATCATTACTGCAAAGATAAAATATTGAAAAAGTCAACTATTAAAGCACTATAAATCAGTAAATTTGAGTTCAGTGTGGGTTTATTATCAGTAATGAAGGAATGAAGGTAATCATTAAACACACACACACACACACACACACACACACTGGAAAGTTGCCTAATCACTTGACTGCTGCTGAATTTGCAAATTGGGTCGATCTGCTCCAAGCTCCTTGATTCTTTTCTTTTCTTCACCTGAAGGGTATTTTTGTAAAGATATAACCGAATTTTCTTTCATCTTGAGATATTTCGCTTGCTTCCACATTAATTAGTACCTGCCTGTTACCTGACAATCTGCTGAGCATTAATGAGACTTGCTGAGAATGGTCCAGTCACATGAGGCCAAATATAGAAAAACAATATTGATTCACTAACAACAAAAGTGGGAGGGTCCGGGGTTGTAGAGTTGTTTTAACTTTTGTTGTTAGCGAATGTGAGTGTGTGTGTGTGTTTTTAATGATTACCTTCATTACTTCATTATTGTTAACTGAAGAAAATTTGAAACAAATTTGAAAACAGCTCAGCTTTAATTCACATGCTTTTCAAAAGTTTACGTCACCACATACACACTTGTTTGTCCGGCGCCCCGCACACAAACACACCCGCACGCACACATGCACACACACCCGCACACACACACACACACACAAATGAGAGAAATACAGTTTTGATTTTTTTTATTTTAAATAAACGATAATATGACTAACAGTGGAATATTATGACTAAATGATTTTATTTCGTTATTAAAATATATAATTATTGTTAACATGTTAAAGTAGCATTCTTCTCTGGCTAACTTCTCTGGCCCCAGCGGCCCCTATTGGGGGAGATAAATAATAAAGAGATCTTTCTATACATAGGCTCATGACCTTGCTAGTACCTATGACAGTATTCCTGTTCTAAATTATTTCAGTTTCAGCTTGCTCATTTACTCCCACTCTCACAGCCATGCACTTGACCTGATATGCACCTTTGGTTTGAGCAATGTAAATTGTCAAAGTGGCATTTCAGAAAATAAGCCTAGTGAATTTAATGTCGCTCCATTAAATTCACTTGTACTTCATTAAATTTCCAGTAAAGTGGCTTTTAGTATTAAGCATCTGTATCATTATTGTACCACTTATTATCATTATTGTATCTTTATTCATAGCTTCATTCTATGCATTCAAATGTCTCAATAGGTATCAGTTTCCTGCAAAGAGATAGGGTGTGCATGGTTTCCTCTTTTTGTAAACACACGTGGTAATGATGTAAAGTAATACAGGAAATAGGCTAGGCTTACTATAGTTTAAGATGCTTACAAAGACAATATTTATATATTCTTATATATTTTATGCAGTTTAAAAAGCATTGGGCCAATCACACTCTTCTCTCACCAGAATAACATTTTTCCACTCCTCCTGTTGTAGAAGGAGCCAGAGTTGAGGCAAAACAAGGAGTGCTTGTTTTAGTGAAAGAAGCCAAATCGTGGTTGGATTAGAGTTACTTTAACAGCCCAGGTTATTCCATCACCCAATGTCTGGTGCTCTGAAAGAAAAAGCCTTCAGGAAAAAAAGAAAAGAGTTTCAGGGTGTTTCCATGTATAGAAATACTCATTCACCCACTTACTGCCTGTGTATCTAGAGGAACAGATATTTTTATGTGTAGAGATATTGTTCAGATTAAATGACACTGAATGAAATAACTACATTTAGGGTTACTAGGGCAGTAGGATTCATTTCAGAAAACTGATGTGCTGAGATGTCTGCACTGTTATATGAGAACATCCTGCCCAAATTTTACAGTAACCTATGTTAACTTAGTAACATATTCAAGAAGAGATGCTATGATCGCAAGGAAATCTTATAACAGAAAATAAAAAAATACAGTACCTTTATTTTAATTAGGTTGCACATAAGACATAGATCATTTGTATACATCAATAGTATAGAAAAAGCAAAAAAAAAACCACTCTGCATAAGTAAATTCATAATCCCACACATACTTGCATGTGCTAATTCAACTGATTTTCCACACTTTTCTTATTCTTTAACAGTGGATGAAAAAGAAATCAGCAAAATGTATAAAAGGTTGATATCTTTTTATCAAAAAGGCATTTATTTCTTACAGACCTGTTCTTGCTTAATACAAATGCCTTACTTGTTCAGGAAGCTTTTTTGCTCTGTCAGCAGCGTTGTATGGGAAGTGTATTGCACAAACAACTCAAAGTTTAGGGGTAGGGAAAGGATTATTCTTGTATTATTTATCCAATCCACACAATTCTTGTTTGTTCATCTAGGAAAGTCATTCTAAATATCTAGTAAACATTATTATCTGAACTTATCTCTTGAATGAGTGGAGAACCTACATCTTCAGTATTATAATTCATCCAGTTGGCTTGACTTAATATTAATGATATAACATGATTGAGCTAGGCATATATAAACATGCAATTCATATTTTGAAACAAATCATTGCCCATCTACACGATGGTAAGGGCCAGTCTATCTGGAGTCATGGCATCTGTTTTGACTGAAATCCACAAGTCCTCCTCATTCTGGTTACCTTTCTTCTTCTTTTTCTTTTTTTTATCAACCTGTGTCCCTGTCAGTGTGGCAGAATCTCTACAACAGCAACAGTGGCATCCTCTGCAAAGGGACGAGCAGCAGTGACAGCAAACCACCAGGGAAGTAAAGAAAACAAGTAGAGGCATCATAAGGAGCACAATAACACACACTGTGTTGTAAATGCCCTCATTGTGTTTGGTGACCAAAAGCGTCCACAAATCATTGAAGAATTCAGTAATTGACTCCATCATGGTTCAACAAGATCCTTGGCTCTCAGGAGGTCATACGCAAATCAAACCAAAAATATAATTTGTAGTAAATGGCCAGAAGTTTATAGCATTTGTCTGAATTTCCATAAGATCTCAATTTTGTTCACCACTGATAAGGCAATCTTTTTTCTTTTCAGCATTGATGACTGAGGGATGGCCAGCACTCAACCAAATGCACATTTATCTCCGGCAGTTATGAATACCAGAACATTTTTATGTGAAGTCTGCCTTTGAAACCACAGAAGATTCTGATGGGAAGGACAGTAGAGACAGTGGATGTGTTGTGTCCAGTTCAGAAACATGCAGATCAAACTTCCACCTGCGGCTTAGTCCCTTCTTCTTTGACTTTCCATGAAGTGATAGAATGCTGACCTTTGTGCAGTGAGAGACAGAGGGGTAGGGGATTAAAATCTAGGGCAATCATTCACTAATGATTTGAAAAAAATGAAATGATGTAAACAGATTAATATTCAAAGTAAGCAGGTTTAAACTGGAACTATTTAACAATCCCATTAATTTTCTTTTGATTTTCTTGCAATGAAATTGCATATCTGTATATTGTATACATACCTATTTCCGAGCATTACATAAGTCATTTAATTAACTATAATAATACACATCTGTGATAATACATATGCAACATCATAAAATCCTTGGAATATGTATACGTTGCATAAAAATGGTCATCATTGTCTATTAAACAATTCAAGCCAAGCTTATAGTGATATAAGAGAGTAATTCAAAACAATTTATTTTAAAACAAAATGTATAAGCCTATAGGGATACCACAGATGTCACACAAACAGTTTGTAATACATTCAGTACACCACACATCCTCTAGTCTTCATCCTTTTCATAACTGTCAACTCTTACATTTAGCTTACACTTACAGGAAGGAGTCTGTTTGAGAGCTCTATTCAAGGAGCAAACCACTCTGGACTCCCCTGAAATAAATTAAAAAAGAATCCATGAATATTAATAAGGGCATGTCCTGATCTAGTTTATTCCCTTAAAGGGATAGAAGGTCATGATGGACTGTTTTTTTTTTGTGTGTTGAAAAATGTATAAGAAAAGTTACTGATATGTTAATAAGGTGCCATTGATTGTTTTTGCCCAATCCAATTCAATTTCTAGGTCAGGGTTCACCATTTGCATACTATTCACAAATTATTAATTTGCCTGGCTGCATAATTTGTGTCAAAGGTTACGTATTTCACAAGCCATATTTTCTTATGACAACCAAAGGGTAAGGCATACGTCAAAGACAAATATGTAAGAAAAATAATCAGTATAAGTGCATTAGACCGCCAAAAAAACTGCACTTTATAAATGTTCCTTTTCATGCCTCAACAGTTCTAGCTTCTTCAGAACAGTAAACAGGAAACTGGTCTAAACCACACCTAAAGCCAGGTTGTGGAACTGTATTACAATTATATAATGTGTTACAGTTATATACAAGCTTTTATGTATCTATGAATGTAATATGTTAAATTAATGTCAGTTTTCTAGAGACTAAAATAATTTAATTGTATATCTGTTTTATTCTGTTTATCTGTCTTTTGTTTTTGATACTGACTTAATTTTTTAAAAATAATTGCAGAAGTGTCATCATCTTAATGTAGAATAAAGGGCATTGTTTCCATAAGGCCACTCTCTGTGCTAAATAGGGAAAAACAAACATTGATGGAAAAAAATTCTTACCATCACTTAGCTTCAAACCCATCTGATCACAGCTGTTTGGAGCTATGCACATAAATGGCTAGCTTTATTCTAAAACAATTACATCATTTGCTGCTCTTAAACCAATTAAGGCAATGTTTACACAAAGGGAAAAGGCCTTTGAATTACTAACTGAGTTACAGTTACTGCCCTCAATTTATAAGTGAACAGATTGCATTTCTGATAATTTCCTACTGTGGTACTTAAATTTATGTAAATTATATAAATATTTAGATAAGTATATTGTTCTGTAAACAACATGAGCCTCTTTATACTGGGCAAATAACTCTTGAACGAATGAATATTTAACATCAATATGTAACATTCTCCTAGTCACCTTATATACAAACATATTTTTGCTAGTTATCTGTTATTTGCTACATGAGTTAAAAACTTTTAAATGTTTGTCACCACTTTCACAAATAAAAACTGTCAGTCATATCAGTGCAGTATTACAGAAAGTTGAACGGAAGCAGCATATGCTGAGAAAGTTACTCCATGTAAGTGATGTGCATGTGACTAAATGCTACACCACATTAGCAACATCTTATTTCTCAGGAAGCCACAAACACCATCAAAGCTCTAACCTTACCGTCTTTGTACACACAAGGTCCAGATGTTTTCCTTCTCATTATACAACCCTCCTCAGATCCTGCCTGATGCTGACACCATGCAAGGTTTATCCTTTATCCACATGTTCACCTGACTTCTGCGCAAGTTACGTCCTCTTCCTTCCTTTTGCTATGATGAGGCCTAGAGTGGAAGAAAAACTCCTGTGTCTCACAAGAGCTTTTGCCTCACACTCTTGCATTCTTGTGGGTAGGTTATACACTCAACTACTCTGTGATGTCACTGAAGCAGAGAGGGAGGGCTGAAAGGGTGAAATTGTCACAGTATATGCTCTTGAACATGAACTAGCTTGTAGGGAAAGTACAATAGCCAACATACAGGGAATAAAAATAAACTGAAATAGAAAGGTTCTCGAGTTTGAGCTGCCAGAAACTACAAAAGATAAACATTTTTCATGGGCAAATTACTCTTACCTTCTCTAGTAATGTGCTAAAGCCCAGTTGTATGACAAAATTTTTTTTCTCTTCTACACAATTTGCAAAGGTGGCATAAATTGATTTATCCGGAAACCATGTGAGCCAGTTTCTGTTTTAATCAGCATTCATTGTGATAAAAAAAATCTATCACAGCCGTTCACATTAAAGGTCACGTTAAATTTGAGCAGCTAAAAATCTAATATATATTTTTTTAAATACTGCTTAGCAATCTGTTTGTGCTAAAAAACCAAAAAAAACATATTTTTTACACAAGTGCAGAAAGAATGTATTATGACCTTAAAGAAGACCATAAAGAACCATAAAGAAGTTAGCAGATCTGTACAGGATGCAGATCTGAAAATATGTCTCTCACCATATAAAGCAACGAGCTGCAAAAAGAAAAGCCCTGAATCTAAAACCAAGCCTATGTTAGATTTCACAAAGCCATGTTGTACATACAAAGGACCACATTGTTACAACAAAATGAAGCAAGCAGACCTCAAGGAACTATACTCTAAGCTGTTCTCCAGCCTGATTACATCCTTAAGGGCATTAAAATCATATTGCTCTACTGAATAACTCAATAAAAGAACACTTTGGAGCTCAGGTTATTAGTTGCCCTTTTAGTGGAAAATAAATCACACAGACACACTGTTTGGAAAAGCCAAATATAGCATGAGTTGTTGCTAACCAGCAGCAAACATGCATGAGTCAGGCAAATGAAATGTACCAGCTTAGTACTGCGAAAGAGGGTGGAACTAGAGAAAACATCATGCTATGCCATGAATACAAATCTTTTCTTTCTTTCTTTCTTTCTTTCTTTCTTTCTTTCTTTCTTTCTTTCTTTCTTTCTTTCTTTCTTTCTTTCTTTCTTTCTTTCTTTTTTTCTTTCTTTCTTTCTTTCTTTCTTTCTTTCCTCTTGTATAATATGTAATTATGTGGAATGGTGCTTTTATATAGCAGGTTTTTTCAAGGAATTGTGAAAACCCACATTACAGTATCATGTCCTTGCCTCACCTCATAGAGTAACAGTTTTCCTTTTTCATTTGGGCTTCTGGGCTTAGTTGTAACCATTCACATGCCACAAGGCCAAAGTGTTATCAGCCCACTGAATAGAAATTCAGTTTAATGTAAAAAACTACAAACATTTCTGTTACCGAAATTTGAACTTTACACATTATGAGTAAATCTTTGGGGAATATTTCAATACATACTAATTTTAGGTTTAAGCTAATAGAAGATTAGCAGATCTGTGTAAACCTGGTTTAGGACAAATGTGGGGCATACAGAAAAACCAGCCTAAAGCAGTAGGTATAAACAGTTCAGTACATTAAAAAAGTACCTATTTCAAGAGTGTAAAAGATAAAAAATGTTCAGTACTTCAAACAGCACAACCATGTTACAGTAGGCCTGATGAATTTTAAGAAGGGACACTTGTAATAAAATAATAATTGATTGTTTATTCTGTATAGTTCTTAAAATCCTTTCTCACTGTGAGAACCTAAAAATCAAGTAGTTGGGAATTTCCCACATGAATTTACCCTACTTTCAGTATAAAGCCTCAACAGCATTTTTTACCAACCTTACATCCTGGACTGATACAATCTATCAGTACTTGTTTATGTGCATACAGCTTTACATATGGCTGCCTGGAAGTTTCCAGTTTCCAGTTTGCTAGGCCTGTCAACACTTCAAAAAACAAATAGGTCTGATATGCGGAGTGTCAACCACATTGTACTTGTCCAGTGAGTTTCTGCTGATTAGGGTAGAATTAGACTATAATAATAATAATAATAATAATAATAATAATAATAACTATATTGATAATATATATATATTGATAATAAACTATAATAGATTACAACATGCTCTCAACACTGTCAACATCATTTAAAGACAAAGTCTCACAAATATTTTAAGAAATGTCTTCAACTCCATTTTTATGACACAATAAACTGCCTTACTATTACACTGACTATAACAGTTGCGATCATTTATATTTCCCTCAAAGTTGTCTCCACAAAGGTTTTAGAGACAGACTATGAATTATTATAATATTGAATAATATTGAATAGTCAAAAAAACAAACAATACAAACCAACAAAACCTTTTTCCTAAGGGATGTTCTACATTGTACATTTACAATTTGCTTGGGTTTGTAGTGCCCTGTTTCTTCACTACTGAAAGCCTCTGGGCAAAAGCAACAGAGGACGCAATGTCTTTCTTCAAAGATGAACAAGCTGATAGATAGATAGATAGATAGATAGATAGATAGATAGATAGATAGATAGATAGATAGATAGATAGATAGATAGATAGATAGATAGATAGATAGAGGGAGAAAGAGACTGAAAGATATTTCAAAGACCCCATAAATGGCTGAAATACATTCAAATTCAAAACTTATGATGGTGTACTTCGCCTGAAGGAGTACTCCTCTGTGCTTGCACCATATGCTTTGCTATCTCTATAAAAGGACAAAAGGCTCAAAACCAGTTCAATGCAAGATGGTTCAAACAGAAATGCTGCCTAGGAGCATCAATTTCAACATGGCTGGGCAGCTCAGAAAGCCTCATTTGTACAGAGTGCCCTCTTTCTCAAGGCCATTTTTCTTCTTTGCTGCCTTATGTCCTACAAACTGTTTTTAAGAAACACAAAAAGATTCATCACAAAATTCATGACTAACAGAGTGCAATTTTTAAATGGTAAATAGTTAGTTTTGTTGTTTTTCTTTCTTATTTTGACACTAAAATTTCATCAATATTTTTAAAGACAGAGGACATCTTAACAGAACAGAATCTTAATCTTATCAAGGAGTGAACTGCTATAGCTACACATACAGCTCACCATCATAGAATCCATCATAGTTTGCTACCGTGTATCAGAAGGTGCTTGAGGAACATGTGAGACCATCTGTAAAAAATTAAAGTTGAAGAGGAACTGGACCCTGAAACATGACAAAGACACAAAACATATCAGGACTGACTGAAAACTAAGAAATGGAGAGTCCTGGAATGGCCAAGTCAAAGCCTATCCTAATCCCATTGAGCTGTTGTGGTGTGAAAGTATTCTGGAGTGGGGCAAAACTTTCCTCAGACTGATGTCAGAGACTGGTAGATGGCTACAAGAAGCATCTAATTGAAGTTATTTCAGCCAAAGAGGGTAATAGTAGCTATTAGGGGGTAGGGTGTCCTAACTTTTTCATCAGTTAGAATATGCATTTTTGTTGATATCTTTTTGAGAGAGAGAGAGAGAGAGAGAGAGCATAAAAAAATTGTGATCTGAAGAAAACATGAGGATTATCTTATCATGCTTGTCCAGTCTAGTCTAGGATTCTAGCAGTGCCAAACTACCCCAAGGTAATGAATCACCACAGCTATATAGATCCTCAAATTCTAAAGCTTATAAAATAAATCTGAAATATTACTTCCTGAGAATCCATTTCTTTGAACAAACACCATCACATAATTGTCATATAATATTACACCCTTTCCCAGCTGCAGCGGTGGAGTTAAACAACTTTTTTCTATTTTTCCATTTAGCGTTTCCTTCCTTAATTGTGTGATGCAAGTTAGCAGTTCCTCTTACAAGTGTAGGCCCAGACTTGTCCTGTGATTCAAGGAATAATTAACTCAGTTACTTTAACACTGCTCAGTAACTTCAATATTTAACTTAAATATGTCATAGGGGTTAACATGCTCTGCCACTTACACCATATACCTATATCATATTAATATTCTTTACACATATATCAAAAATGATTTTGATGGATACCAAATTTGCATTCCATATAAAGTGGAGAAATTAGAGAATAATTTATAAACAATTGATTTTTAATTGAAATATTCTACTAGCATGGTGTACAAAATGGTCAAGGTACTTCAACAAAAACCTTTATTTTGTGAAAAACAGTGAGGAAAATTAGAGAACAGTAAACATTGAGACAAAAGAAGATTACAACTAAAATTCAGAGGGTTATGCTGTGAAAAATTAGTTGGAAGTGTAGAGACTTTTTATATGAATGATGTCAGCACTTCTGCAGCTGCAGGACAGTTTCTCACACTGCTCTGGTGTGATCTTGGTCCAATCTTCTTTCTCTTTCTTTCTTCCACAGTTCATAATCAATAACCTCCTAGCAATAAATTTGTTGACAAGGATTTTCCAAAGATTTCAATTAGATCAGGACCCTGGGCTTTCATTGTTCTTAGCTTTAAGGAACTGCTTTACCTGTTTTCATTGTGACAGGGGCATTGTATTGCATGAAACTACAGCTATTGTTTCATTTACCTCAACAGACTTTTCAAATATCAACAGAAAACAAATACAGTACTTAAATCATTCACCCAGTTAAAGTTCACACTTTATATGTGTGTGTGTGTGTGTGTGTGTTTACAGAGGTGGACAATAACGAAGTACATTTACTTGAGTACTGTACTTAAGTACACTTTTTAGGTATCTGAGTATTATTTTTTTCTGGAAACTTGTTACTTTAACTTGACTACATTTGAAAGAAAAATATTAAGTAATATTGTAATTTTTACTCCACTACATTTCTGTCAAGGTAACTGAATAGAAAGTAGTTACGTTACTCAGATGTAACCAGGTGATATTTAAGGGGGGTCTGAATATTCACAATATTACTGATGTACAGGGGTTGGACAATGAAACTGAAACACTGGCCAATTTAATGTTGGAGGATTCATGGCTAAATTTGACCAGCCTGGTGGCCAATCTTCATTGACTGCACATTCCACCAGTAAGAGCAGAGTGTGAAGGTTTAATTAGCAGAGTAATAGCACAGTTTTGCTTAGAATATTGCAATGCACACAACATTATGGGTGACATATCAGAGTTCAAAAGAGGACAAATTGTTGGTGCACATCTCGCTGGCGCATCTGTGACTAAGACAGCAAGTCTTTGTGATGTATCAAGAGCCACGGTATCCAGGGTAATGTCAGCATACCACCAAGAAGGACGAACCACATCCAACAGGAGTAACTGAAACTGAAAGGGATGTCCAGGTGCTGACCCGGATTGTATCCAAAAAACATAAAACTACAGCTGCCCAACTCACTGAAGAATTAAATGTGCACCTCAACTCTCCTGTTTCCACCAAAACTGTCCGTCGGGAGCTCCACAGGGTCAAAGCCAAACCTTTGGTCACTCGTGCCAATGCCAAACGACGGTTTCAATGGTGCCAGCAGCGAA
This sequence comes from Hemibagrus wyckioides, assembly GCF_019097595.1. Lineage (NCBI taxonomy): Eukaryota > Metazoa > Chordata > Actinopteri > Siluriformes > Bagridae > Hemibagrus > Hemibagrus wyckioides. The sequence continues at coordinate 6,986,537 of NC_080716.1, forward strand.
AATCTTGGGCTGTGGACAATGTGAAACATGTATTGTTCTCTGATGAGTCCACCTTCACTGTCTTTCCCACATCCAGGAGAGTTATGGTGTGGAGAAGCCCCAAAGAAGCGTACCACCCAGACTGTTGCATGCCCAGAGTGAAGCATGGGGGTGGTTTGGGCTGCAATATCATGGCATTCCCTAGGCCCAATACTTGTGCTAGATGGGCGCGTCACTGCCAAGGACTACCGAACCATTCTGGAGGACCATGTGCACCCAATGGTTCAAACATTGTATCCTGAAGGCGGTGCCGTGTATCAGGATGATAATGCACCAATACACACAGCAAGACTGGTGACCGAGTGGTTTGATGAACATGAAAGTGAAGTTGAACATCTCCCATGGCCTGCACAGTCACCAGATCTAAATATTATTGAGCCACTTTGGGGTGTTTTGGAGGAGCGAGTCAGGAAACGTTTTCCTCCACCAGCATCACGTAGTGACCTGGCCACTATTCTGCAAGAAGAATGGCTCAAAATCCCTCTGGCCACTGTGCAGGACTTGTATCTGTCATTCCCAAGACGAATTGATGCTGTATTGGCCGCAAAAGGAGGCCCTACACCATACTAATGAATTATTGTGGTCTAAAACCAGGCATTTCAGTTTCATTGTCCAACCCCTGTATATAGCTGCAGATGCAAATAAGAGGTTAGAGAGTTACAGAGTATGCTACAGGTGTTCGCAATTTCTTTTATAAGTTTAATCTAACATCATCCAGGGAGCTGGATGTTGACGCAGGATTGTGTTGATTAGCGAGTGTGGCTAAATTGATGCGCCGCGCGTTTAGACGAGGCCTAATGTACACTGTTAGGAACATCGGGAAAAGTGAGTAATGTTCAGTAATATAATATTTAATATTAATATTAGTTAATATAAGTGTATTGGGTGAGTGTTATTGTAATGTAACTATTAGTGCACTTCTAAGATGTTTTGTTTTCTTCCTAGAGTGCCACTACCGTATTATTATTGTTATTAGAAGTGTTACTGTTGGAATTATTGCTATTTCTGTTTAGAGATGGTAAGGAAACAAGGACAACTTTGTGTTTTACTTTCCTGTGGCCAGACAATTCAATGGTTTTCCGTCATTTTTTGAACTCAATTGGTGGCAAAATGGACAAAGACCGATCATCGGCGCATCCATGGGCATACTTAGACAGTTCCAGTTTTTAGAAAAGAGTAAAGATTCTTTTTGTTTTAAATGTTTGCTTTGTTTACCGAAAACAAACCACATCACAGCCTACAAAAACTCCCCATCCAACCTGCAGAAGCATATTGAGGTATATATACTTTTAATTTCGGGTAAAGGCTTGAAATGGATATTGCCTGTGCCATGAAGTACTGTATGTATGGTAACTTACTCCTCATACACTTCCAATGAAGAGAATTTCTTCTCTGATATCAAACATGTGTGCACACAGGAGACATCCAAACAACTGGATGCGTACCTAACGTACAGCTGAAGGTATGACTATGCTGACATCTTATCCAGCCTTATCCAACCTGTCACTTAAGCTGAGCACAGCCCTCCGTGCCTCAGTGGCCTGTGAGAGGCTTTTTAGTGCAGCTGGATTGATCTTCAGCCCAAGAAGGGGAGCAATTAATTCGCATAACTTTGAAAACCAGCTTCTACTTAAGATGAACAAGGACTTCTTTAAGTTTGACTTATTTGACCATAGTACGATTTCTCTCTACTAGTGATCTGTGAGACACAGTATCACTGTAATAACTAATGGTTTGAAATTTTTGTTTAGATAGCAAATAAGCCTTTCTGTTTTGCTCTTTGTTAAAACAGTGTTGCTGTTGGGCAGTTATACAGCTACAATTATACAGCTACAATTATACAGCTATAGTTGTGTAGCTGGGTTTTAAAGCAGGTTGGATTTTTTTTCTGATCAATCTGCATTTACAGACCACTTGATTCAAATGTGCATGAATGGATACACATAGATGTGTCCTTTTTTTGTTGGGGGTGGTAGTAGTGTTGAATAAAAAATGAAAATGATTATACCTGTCTTTTTTGTCAATTCAGTTGTTTAATTTCTTAATTTTGTAATATTCTTAAAGCTCATAATTCCACAGATACTACAAACTGGTCAGTATATTCATTAGGTTGCTACAAAAGGTACTGTAAGTATTGAATACAACAATGCAACAATAATAAAACAATGTGTTGACATTTACTTTTTACTTTTGATACTTTTACTTGTAATGGAGTTTGGACCAGTTTGACCAGTAGTATCTGTACTTTCACTCAAGTAAGGAAGTTGTGTACTTTGTTCACCTCTGCTACTTTACACACACTCTTGGAGTCCCTCTCAGTTGATGCTGACCCATACCACTTCCACCACAGCAGATTTTGTTTGTTGTTCCCAGTATGTAGTGGTTAATACCTACCAACAGCGATCCAAGGAAGGCTAGACTAGCTTAGCCTGCCTTGTCCAATTCCACAAAAGAGCACAAATTGCTGACAAAGTTAATTCTGGCAGAAAGGTGTAGAAATTTGTCAGAAAGGTGCCAGAAAACATGCATCACAACCTGCTGCATATCAGGCTGCATAGACACTTTGTCAGAACATGACAAAGTGTTCAAGGTGTTGACTTGGCCTCCAAATGTCTTAGATCCCAACCCGATCAAGCATCTGTGGGATATACTGGACAAACATGTCTGATCCATGGGGGTCCAAGCAAGATGTACTGAATGAGGAGACTGATGGATTAAAAGGCATCATAGTCATTTACTGCCCTCATAAACACTTCTTTTGAGATGCTTCCAGTTAATGTGATGTGACTCCCATGAGCCCACATGAGTGCATTATGTGCCAGATGAGATCTTTGACTTGACAAGACATTTTGACCTGCTGTATAGGAGATGCTCTGGTGCACCATCTAAGCAATCAATATTTGGCTCTGGTCAGAACCCATTTTTCTTATTGCCATTGTAATAATTGGTGCCACCCCTCCCCTACTCTACACGTTCATTCATATACATTTCTGGCATTTAGCAGATGCCCTTATCCAGAGCGACTTACATTTTTATCTCATTTTTATACAACTGAGCAGTTAGGGTTTAAGGGCCTTGCTCAAGGGCCCAACAGTGGGAGCTTGGTAGACTGAATGGTGGGCATTCAAACTCGCAACCTTCCAGCCTTTAGTCCAATGCCATAACCACTAAGCTACCACAAATTTAATTTTATTAACAGTGCAGTGGCTAGTCACTTATGTCATGTAGGGTTCCTAACTGCAATCTGTGCACATCATCTTAAACCACTACAGGACAAGAGCATACCTAATATTCTGCCTCACTCTTTCTTTGACATGTGTCACTACCACTGCTTAATGAAATACCCATTCCCATCCTGATTCTCTAGGTCTACTGGGAGACTCAATGATATTGCTGTGGCTAGTACCACATATATACCCCAAAGATGGCTGTGTGGTCTCACTTGAATACACTGACTGAACTTGCTTCAAACAATTTATGCTCAAGTCTCCTTCATTATTCTGTGTATAATTTCACTTGGATAATTAAATGGATTTAATGACAAAAACCTGAATAAAAAATTACACTGATTCTTGTACAGATGATCTTCACCAACATCAACATGCTCAGCATGGCTTGACCAGATAGTATACAGTAGTGGAAAAGAAATGACTAATAATTGCACTCTGTCACCCAGACATTAAATGATGTCACAGGTTCCCTTTTGATTCTCGTTCCTCTTTGGGTTTCTTGAGTTATTTCTTGCCACTGTCTCCTCTGGCTTGCTCATTGCAGATAAAGTTAAATATGTATTTGGATTTCTGTTAGTGTCTAGTGTCAGGGTCTGTTGTTAAAAGTTCGTTGTAAAATAAATTAAAGTTTAGATGATTATGACAGCATTAATTGGGATTACTCTGAAAATAATTAAGACTTTATGAACAAAGTGTATTTCCACAAAGACCAGTCACTTTAATAGGAACACCTATACACCTGCACATTTATGCAGTTACGGCAAAATTCATAACATCATGCAGATACAGGTTAATGGTTTCAGGTAAATTTTACACCAAGATATAATAATACATGGAAAAGTGTAATCTCTGTGGCATGGATCTTGTTGCCACATTGGCTGGTTTGAGTATTTTAAAATGGATCTCCTGGCATTTTTTTCAAAAGTCTTTAAATTTACAAAGAATGTAAGCAGAGGATCTGCAGACCAAAATACCTTGTTAATGAGAGGGGTCAGAGGACCAGACTGGCCTGAGCTGACAGGAAGATTATAGCACCTCAAAAATACTCTACAACCATGCTTGAAGGAAAAAAAAAACATCTCAGAACTCATCAGACCTTGAAGTGATACCTTTTATCTATAACCGTCTAGTTTGGGTGAACCTATGCCCATGATGGCCTCAGATTCTTCATCTTTGCTGATGAGTGGAACCTGATGTTATTCACTGCTGTATTTCATTCACCCGAAGGTGAGCTGTTTTGTGCTGATGTGCTTTTCTGCTCGATATTCTAAACAAGTTAATATATCTTCTTGGCAGGACAAACCATTTTCATCTGATCTTTTATATATAGCATATAGCTTTCATTTCCTGATCTAGATCTTACATCTAGAGGTGTAAAATAACATACCCATTTGGTGGTATCCCTTTGCTGGTAATAAGTAAATGCACAAAAACAATACCAATATCTGCATCTGGCCCATTGACATAAACAAACATTCTTCTTTTGTGTTGCTTTTCCAGGCTTGTCCAGCCATGTATTCAATCTGCATGCTACAGTGCACTTCTACAACTCAACAGAAAACAAAGTACTTGCAACTTTCACTCCAACGTTATCAGCCTGACATTTTTGCCCATTTCTCAGCTTAGAAATGGAATGCTTTTCATGCTGGCTTATCCTTTTTAACAATAAATGCAGTATTCACAGATACATTTATTGTTTAGAGACATTTACATTTTTAATGCTAAAAATATTTAAGTTCTGTAAAAGTACCGACTCATAATTGCTCTTTCTGGTGTCACTCAAAAGAGGATGGGTTCTGAGACTTCTGAGACTGGTTCCTCTAAAAAGAGTTTCGTCCTCTTGTCAGGTCTGTGTACTTTTGTGTTCATTCAGTTTTCTATTTTTAAATCTGAATCAAATTTGAGATAAGATACCTGTTTGGTTTCATATTCATAATAATAAATACAGCAAAGATTAAAGGCTTCATTTTACTTTCACAAAATGATTACTTTTAATGACAAAAACAACAATAATAATAATAATAATAATTTTGAGTTTGTCATAGACAATGTTCCTGTTATAATGCAGAATACTATATTTTGTTTTATATATTACACATATAATATAATATTATTTATTACACATATAACACATCAAGCTTTTGAAGCTTTTTAATGTTGATTGAATAATGTCGATTGTACAGAAAATGTGAGTCGTCAGGAAAGAGGAGTCAGTGTTTCAGGATCTATGTAAAATGAAAATGCATTTTTTTGTCTTAGTAACACCAAGAAAAAGCTATAAAATAAAGTCTGGGGAGAGACTGTATAAACTTCCTTGCAGGAAAACCTGTCCTTTACAAAGCGCTTACTTTTTCATCAATGTTAAATCCATGTCTCCTAACAGAAAACTAAACCATATATGATTACTCTCGTGATTGGTTTCTTTGTTGTGTCTGCCATGTAAAGTCCCTTTGAAGAATATGTTATTATAGAAATGATAACTAATTGTTTATTTCTTTGTGGTAAAATTTGTTTTATGTAAAGTTTTCATAAATTCATATGTATTCATTTGTAAATTCATAAATTTATGAATTTATTGCACATGTTGTAATGGGTCACGGTTTAAGGGGGCGAAGAAGAGTCTGATGCTAGTGATCCGGAGTAGCCACAGGATAGCCAGTTTAGCAAAGAAAAGACGAAAACATGGGTGTGTTGGGATTTCAAGATGGTACACGGAAAGTTCAGAAAAGAAAAGAAGAGACTGGTAATTAGTTCCAGCAACACATAATACTGCTTTTCTTTAGTAGACAAATGAAATTCTAGTCTACATAACAAAAGGTAGTGCCACCTTGTGGCGTCATTTGGCATTACTTTATATCCACATTGCTAAGCTTTTGTCTGTTAAATTTATGATTCTCTCTCTTATTTTTCAAGAAATAAATACACAAAATGACAAACCAAGACAGAGAACCAGAAACAATTGAATATATTCTGGAAATTTCTTCCACTGAAAGCTGAGCTAATATTTCAGAAATTAGGATCACTGGTGCTACAAGTAATGTAGAGTAAGGGACAGTGTATAAAAAGTGGCTGATATGGGTGGATAATGTAAGATTATAGCAGTCTATAACAGTAAACCACCATTGACTAGGGCAGGTGATCTTCAGTGGAGAATTTTACAAGGTGCTATAGTCAGAAATGCTATCCTGCTATAAGTGTTCATTTTCCAGAGATTCTATATCATTGTTTAAACTGTGACAGATTCATCTCTGATTTTCTAAATGTTTTTTTAAATTTTATTTTTGTGGGTATGTTGTTCTAAACAACATTTTATACTTGGATTCTAATATAGTTTAATAAGAAAACACAAGTGTCATCTGAATTTTATCACAGGCCAAGCATCCTGATACCTGAATGAAACTGCTCACTGCTGCTGAAGATGGCGTCACATAGACAGATTAAAGATACATGGGACTTCTGTGGATGATACCACTTAGAAAACCATAACGATTCTTCTGAGTTTAGGACTGTCGTAATTGACATTTATCACAGTTAATAACTTCGACAAGACAGTCTTCATGTAATGACAACCTGAATCACCTGGTTACACGATTTGCACTTTTGACTAAATTATACACAATTATAGAAGGGAAATTATTTATAATCACACTCTCCAGTGTCGCCCAAATGTGGAGTCTGGTTCCTCTCAAGGTTTCTTCTCATATCATTACTAATTAAATTTAATTAAATATTTGATGGTTCTTTGTTCTCTGTCCTTGAGTAAGAATGTTGTGACATTTTGTGGGTTTTTATTTCTTAAGAAATAGAAAAGAGAATCTTAAAAAACATTAACTATGTTCCACATAGTGACAGACACTGGGAATTACGTAGTGCAGATAAACATAAAGGTAGGTAGTTGTACTGTATGGATCCCATTAAAGAAACTATGGCAAAACACAAAGACAGACACAGTTCAGGATCAATCCTAGGAGCTCAGATCTGTAAAACATTAACGTTACCAATCCACCAGTTGTGAAAAAGCACTCATATGGTGTACATCAAGAGAAAAATAAAAAAGAGAAATAAAACCTAAATTACTTTCAGGTTTTCAGCCAACAGTATCAGGATGTTTTTTTTTTTCAGTCAGTCTGCTACAGGTGTGTTTATTACAAATATCACAAACATCCATAATTTTGAGTTCATTATTGTCTGTACTTAATTTATACCCTATACCTGACTATATACAGTTGTAGAAAGGACAATATTTATAGTTACTTGCCACTGTTGGCTTGCTCATTAGGTATACATGTAAATTTAATTTAAGACTTCATAATTTTTATTCTAAAATTCTATATTCTGTAAAGCTGCTTTGATACAATGTCCACTGTTAAAAGTGCTATACACATCAAATTGAATTTCTGTGCTGATATATTACTATTTGCTACACATCAAGAGGCAGAAAAACAAATTCATATTTATAATATTTTATTAACGAGTACAAAACGTATTAAAAAGGAATTATACAGCACGTTTAAGTCAAACTAGAGCTAATTTAATTAGTCACATTAGTATCCAAGGTTATTCAATTGTAAGTTTCAGGCTATTACAGAGGCATATACAGTTTTTCCACACATCCATCTTCTTACAACATCACGTTTATCTTTAGCACATGCAACATCCATTCTCTCAGTAAACAGCAAAAGCCAGGAAGGAAGAGAACACACAATTGTTCCATCTCCTCTCATCTATAGTCAGAAACTACATTAGGCATGATGACCAAAAGAAGCCATAATGACATAATGAAGAAATGACAGCATTAATAATTAACTGGATAATTCATTTAATAATGATAGGATCATTCATAATAATAAATCTGAACTGCCAAGAGCACTGCCACACTGATTTGTTATACACAAAGTCCAGTCAATGGATTGGAACAAATGTAATGAAATTAAAAAAAGTCTAGCCTTACGATGGACAAATATGAAATGGAAGTGTGCTGCTGTTCTTTAATTCAGTTAGTTACATTGACATTTGGCAATGGTTTAACAAAACAGAAAAGGCTTATTAGAGAGTGACTGGTCAATATGACAGGGGCTGCTGAACTGAATCATGAGTCCTGGACTGAGAAGGTTCTTGCTAATCCAAAACAAGATGAAATCTGTTTTTATTTTATAACTGCAAAACATTGTTATAATTGTTAACTATAATAATTAATAATCAGTTATAAGAGCTGATTGGGAACTGGTAGCTATTGGTAATGTAGCTATTATACTTGTCCTGACATTTTCACTAATGTTCAAATTCTATGAATAAGAATGAAGGAAGGCACAAAGTGCATGTCTCCAAATATGTGTTATAGTAATATTGAACCTGTATTAAAAATCAGAATTCTTTCTACAAATAAAGGGCAAAGAACATGATGAAAAAGGCTTGTGAGTCTAAAAAGTGTGAGCAGAACAAAAAAACTATTTCTTTCATAATGACTGAACAAAAACAACAACAATGAGAATATTTTGTGTACCTGAAATTCCACAATCCAGGACAAATAAGCTTAAGAAAGTACTATTATAATAACTTTCTTTCTTAAAACACTATTAAAAGATATGAACAAATCAGTAGTTATTTTGAATTTGAATTACATATAAACTTCTAATCAAATGTTCTAATAGTTTAGCTTTAGTAAAATGGTCTGTATATAATTAATTTGTTATTAAATAATGTCTTATAAATAGGTTTTAGATAATAGAGATGATTAATAATACATGATTGTATGCAATGCTATCATATTCTGATCATTTGTACAGAAAATGTAGAGGTTTATTTACTGATATATAACAAACCTTTAGAAACTTTTAGCCATATATGAACAGATTTCACTTTAGGCACTTTGAAAAGGTCTGTGTAATTACTCATCATTTTATACATTTGTTAACAAAATGTTTAGTCCCTTACATATAGCCATCTGTTACAAAACATTATACTTCAGTGATGATATTTCTGATTGATCAGAACAGAAGGTGTCGATAAATTTTCTGTAACAGCAGCTCTGACAGTAGTTCTGGCTACAAGAAAAAGCACAGGTTCGGACACATTCTAATACATTAATATTACTATAGTAATAGCTAATTTACAGTGGATGGTGGACACCCTGAATCCAAATAATTGAAGACTTAATTGTAAAAATCAGTCAAAAATGTACTACTATTTAGCAAAGAAATGCATAATCAATAATATGATGATGCTTTTTGTATAGATACATTTGTTAGCATTTACAGAAAGAGTCTTGAGTAACATTCTGTTAAGTTTTTTTTGCAATGGGAATGTGTTCGGGAATGAGGAGTTTTTTTGGTTTCTTACTAACGTGAGAAGCGAGGTTTTGTCACATTATTAACTTCAAGAAAAAGAAAATAGGAAAAAGGAATTAATTTGCTTCTTAGACATTCATTAATTGTTCATTAAATTACAAATCAATCAATTTTGAAGTAAAAAGATTGTTGCTTTGCACCCCACATTCAGGCAATGATTATTTTCATATAACAGCATGCCTCAAAGTATATTTATAATAATATATATTTATAACATGACTAACTATATAAAGTGCCATTTATAATCATTAGTACTGTGAATAACCAATGATTTGTTCATATCTATTAATGATGTATTTAAATCCCTCTGGTTTAGGTTATGTTTACCAGCGAGTGCTATTTTTCTTTATAAATACCAAATTTGTTAAACCATGTTGATATAAGATTTTACACACTTGTAGAATCCTTTTGAAATATTTTACTGTGGTTCTACAACTTAGTCGAGGATTGCTAGGGTGGTTTTTGTAATTTTCCCTTATTTCCTTTCTGAGTACTAAAAGCAAAGTTATCACCTTGAGAATGTCACATGTGTGTAGCCTACAAAAGTTTCCCACAATATCACACTCTACCTACGCTTCCTGTATGCCACAGTGCTTCCTAACATGTCAAGATAGTGCACAAGACCAGAAAATAGCAGCTAGCACCTTTAAAGAAAAGTTTTCTATACCTCATTACCTCAAAACACATCAATCTAACTCTAAAACGTAGTTTACAGTGCATGATTCTAGGGGTTCTATTTCACCTCTAACTAAAGTGGGGTCTAAAAACTGGATATCTGTGATAAACATGCTGACAACAATAAAGTAAATAAATTTGTATTCATGCTATATTACTACTTTTCCTTTTCTTTACTTGGTAAGCACATGCCAGATTCCAATAGATTTTTGGAGGCCTCTCAAGGTTCTGTCTGAAATCCCAGTATACTGGGATTAGTAGCAAGACCATGCTCATAGCTGCAAAATATTTTTTCTGTTGTGCCGCAATGAACCATTCATCCAGACCCTGGTATGGTCTGATGGTTAGTGGTTATGGAGGTCCATGCCATCAGTAACACCAAAAAAGGCAGATCCTTGATTTGTATGGCCAGAAAGATGCAATGAGGCTTAGTCTACTGAATATACTGCAGTGTCATCCATAACAGATACAGAGGTGGGAGGATATACACCACGGTTCATTTGGCCTGTTCATTTGGCTATTTGTGCGCCAACACATCCTGATCCAAAGTCTCTGTCTCTTCTCTTTCTCGGAATCACATTGGACACTTAGTGGTCTGACAGGTTTCATTTTGAGGACACTGATATGCTGATGTGGAGGCCAGTTTTTGCATTTTCCTTTCACTTTCTGGTTTTTACACAAATCCATGTTTGAAGGCATTTGTTGTTACTATTTTCTTTTATGCAGGAAGAACACATAATAGCTCAAAGGTGAAATGCTCTCTTGACCAACGCTTTGGGGTATGAACCAAAGTTCTTGTCACCAATACTGACTCACCGTCTTTCAATACTCTTCCTCAACTCTTTAATAAGGTGCTGAATACTGTGGCATGAATACTTAGATTTTTATAATCTTCCTATTTTTACAATCTGTACCATCAGACAAAATGCATTTTTGGAACACCATAGAAGATGATAGTTCCAACATTTAACTATATGCTAATGTAACATAGCTGTGGCCTTTCCCCCCTTTAAACTACACACATGAAGCCATAGTCACAAGCTGATGTCTTTGCTATTCATATTAGAAAGGACACATATGAGAGGGAAAACTGTGAAGTTCTGTTAGTTCTGACGGAATCCAACTCCGATGATCGGAAGTAGAACCAAATTTTTTAAAAACATGACCTTTGTTATGTTACAGGTCTCACTTTTGCATTTGAGTTTTCAGTTAAATTGAAATAGCAGTTACTAGATTAGTACATTTTTTTTTGTCTTGCAACACCACCCAAAAATGTGCAGAAATATATGTAGAAACAGATGTACCAAGAAATCTAAAATCTGTCTAGTTAGGTTAACTTGCAAACTTTTACAACTTTTGTCCCACTCCCCCACCCCTACCTCCTAGTCTATTTTCCTTGTCAAATATGGTTTTCAACATGCAGTTAGTTAAATTTACTCAGTACAAAATTAATCAATAGCATACACTGAAAATAAAATAAAACAAAAAGAGGTAGCAAAAATGTTTGAAGTAGTAGATTTTACATTTGTGAGGTTTGTTATTCTTAACCATTTTTGACATTACTCTGAAAGTAATTCCGCAGCAAAACTGAATTGACTACATGACATGTTACATAAATACTTAAATTACATGAACTTCGGAAATAGTGCACATACAAATCATTAAGTTCATGGATAGATTTTGATTTAGCTGCAATAATCTGTTATTGTCTGGGCATTGATGATGGCAATGCTATATCATTGATGGCATTGCAATGATGGTTAAAGATGGCATTGCTATATCAAAATCTATCAAGATGCAATTAATTTTGAAATCCTCTATAAATTTCCAAAATCTTTGGTTTTCAAAAATACCATCAGTGTAAGGAATTAAAGAGCTTTGAGACATGATCATTCTTCAGGTGTAATCAAATGGAATGTTCCAGTCTAAGGATTCAAAGGCAACACACCTATGATATCTCCAAAATTAGTCATTAACAGGCCAATGAGTCAAAAAAGTAAAATATACAATTTGCATGAATACAAACTAATTATAGAGTTGATTTTGAAATGCCTTCAAATATTTCCTAAAGAATCAAGAAGTCAATGAAAATAACATTATATTGTTATCACTTACTGTACCTTTTATTTTTTAACACTCTCACATACGTTTTTTCTTGATTCCAGCATGTTTAGTCAATTATCTAGTTATTTTTTTTATTCACACATTTCCTAATCTCTTCCGCTCTTATAAGATAAGGAGTGTGGCATGTCCAAACCTACCCAGATGTCTGATTGATTCTGTGGGTTTGAATCTGATATTGATGGTAATGAGGACAAGAGCAATCAAAATGTTGTAAATTCACAGCTTCTAGAATTGATTACAATATTCTCTCATCGCTTGTCAACATCATTTGAAAACAAAGCCTCAACAGTATTTTCAGAAATATCTTTAACTCAAAATGTAATGCCAGTTATGTTTGGCTCTTTACTTTGTCAGCTAGAACACTGGCAAAAGATTATAAATTAGTTGATTGGTGTTTCCTAACAGGTTTTATATGCAAATTGGTAAAATGTATTCAATTTTTGTTATTATAATGCTGCTTTTTGATTTCTAATAAATTATTAATACTGCGCTGTAACACAGGCTAAAGCACAAGCACAAATTTTATACATGGATGTAGCTTGTTTCTGTTCCCTGTACTCCACATGTCTGTGTAACTTTCCTCCTGGTTCTCTGGTTCCCTCCCACCTCAAAAAACAAAACAAAAACAAACAAAAAAAAACTGTAGGTGGAGTGGCTACATTAATTAGTTAATTAGAATATATGCAAAGAAGTAAAATTACAGTAGAGTGAATTTTTTCCCACATTCCTGGCATGAGCTACTGATGTAAGCAATTTCAGAAATAAAAGAATAAATAATAAAAATCTTGTTTTTTAGATGTTTTTATGCTCACTGTATAATACGTTTTTGTATCCAGATATAGTGTATTTTTAGCTCATATAGTTAGCTTATATAAATATCCAGTCAGCTCAGATAGCCCATATACTGTTTATCACCTATTAATGTAATTTTTGGGATTGTGTATTTACCCTATGTGTATGTCAAATAGCAAAAATAAATGAAAGAGTTCAAAACCAACTTCAGATCAGAAACAAAACAGTCTCAAAATCTTGCATGTAAATCATTCAGACATATTTTACAGCTGTTTTCAGTTATAAAAATATAAGTCTCTTATTTTTCTATTTAGTGATTTTTTTCTAAAATCATTTTCTTTAAAGTAACACTGTCATGTTTGTTGTTTTTATTCATGTCCTTTCCCCAAACCACTTGTGGTAAATAACACTGTATCACACTGTACCTATAGGAGCTTTTTCTTAAACCTTCAGGGATCAGAGGTTTTACAGAGAAGGGAACAATCCAAAAGACTTATCATCTAAATGCAATTCCTTAAAAGAGATTAAAAAATGACACAACCTTACTTTTCCTTTCATGTAAAAATAGGAACAGCTAGTAAGATGGGGATAAAACAGATGATTAATGTGTAGTGGACCTCCTTCGCTTTCCACTGATGCTGCGGTAATTATAGGGTCTCATTTTCATCTCCACAAATGGGATGGAGAACTCATGGCCTTTCCACAGGTGCCAGTTGATACCCTAAAAAGAACAAATATTTAAAAACAAAAATGTCACGAGTAGCAATATACTATATTATTACAAATGCCTGAAATGTATTGGTGATTGTAGTAATTTAGTAGTTCAAGGCATTGTTTCTTTGAATTATAGAATAGTGTGAATATTATAGCTTGTATTTTTCTTTTGGGTTTTGAGAAACCCAGCACCTATTAGACTGAATCTCCTATGAGTTATCTTATCATTTGCATTCATTTCTCACTATATGTGACACCTTATCTGCTTAGGTTGAATTTCTGTCTGACCAAAACTGCCCTGTACCTAATGACAAAACACATAATGTATGTACAGTTGTTCTCAAAGTTTGCATACCCTGAAAGAAATTGTTAAACATCGCCATTTATTTGGAAAATATGACTGATGATGCAAAAGATTTTTTTCTTATTTAAGGATAGTGGTAACATGAAGTCATTATTTATCACATAGTTGCTTGACTCCTTTTTAAAACCTACTGACCTGTTTGACCACATTATAAACACAATGAGGTTTAAATGGCTGTTAAAGGGAAGTTTCCACACCTGTGACTGATTGTAATTGTAATTAGTGTCTGTGCATAAATAGTCAGTGAGTTTCTCAGCTCATGAGGTGAGGCACTGACTTGGCTGCGATACTGCACCATGGGGAAGGACAAGAGAACTGCCAATGCATAATGAAGTAGTTGAACTTTAGCAGGAAAGGTATATAAAAGGTATCTCAACACTTGAAAATGACAGTCAGTACTGTTCAGACTCTGATAAAGAGGTGGAAAATAAGAGGTTCTGTTCATACTAAGCCACGGTCAGGTAGACCAAGAAAGATTTCACCCACTACTGCCAGAAGAATTGTTCAGGACACAAAGAAAAACCCACAAACAACTTGGAGAGTCATACAGGCTCTCTACAGGAAAAAGTGGTGTTTCAAGGAGCACAATAAGGAGGTACTTGAACACAAATGACCTGCATGGTCAAGTTGCCAGGAGAAAGCCGTTACTGCACCCATGCTACAAAAAGGCCTGCTTTCAGTACACCAGACAGCACCTAGACAAGCCTCACAGCTTCTGGACTCATTTGGAGTGATGAGACCAAAATTGAACTTTATAGTCACAAGCATAAACACTATGTTTGGAGAGGAATCAACAAGCTCTACAGTGAATTGTACACCATCCCCACTGTAAAGCATGGTGGTGGATCTCTTATGTTTTGGGGCTGTGTGAGCTCCAGTAGGAGCATAGGGAAGTTAGTCAAAATTGATGGCAAGATGAATGCAACATGTTATCAGAAAATACTGGCAGACAATTTGCATTCTACAGCATGAAAGCTGTGCATGGGACGCTCTTAGATGTTCCAACATGACAATGATCCAAAGCACAAGGCCAAGTTGACCCTTGAATGGCTACAGCAAAAAAGGTGAAGGTTCTGGAGTGGCCATCACAGTCTCCTGACCTCAATATCATTGAGCTACTTTGGGGAGATCTCAAACGTGCAGTTTGTGCAAAAGAACCAAAAAATCTACAGGATCTGGAGGCATTTTGCCAAGAAAAATGGGCAGCTATACCACCTGAGAGAATTAAGGACCTCAAGTACAATTATTACAAAAAACTGCATGCCATGCCATCAGAACTAAAGGTATGCAAACTTTTGAACAGGGATTATTTCCTCATTTTCTTTATTATCATGTTTTGTTTGATGATTGTGCTATTCTGTTATATGAACTTAAATCCTAAAAGAATTTTTTTGTACCAATTTTATAATATATAATAAATATACAGATATTTTATGTGACATTTACCTGACTATGTCTGGACTCTCCATATTTGCCATTTAGGTTGACTCTGTGACAGTTTTTATACCACCAGGCTCCTTTGTAAGAAAGTGCACAGTTAGTCACAGCGTTGTCATTATCCTTGTCTTTAGTGGAGAAAGGTCGACCGTGGTGGTAGCTCAGAGAGTCACCTAGTACAAATAAAACACAAAAATAAACAATGGCATGCTATATAGAATTTTATGCAGCAGATTGAACTTATATATGAATGGGATGCACTGAGTATAACAAAAGAAACCAGAAAGAGCCATCCACTCACCAGCAGTGCCATTGTATTCCCCTATCCTTAGTTTGTAGAGGCTTCTAGAGTCTCCAATAGAGAACCGGTCGTAGTTGGCATATACTGCCTCTTGGCCATTTCTCATGTCGATGCGCAGCTCATAGCGTCCTTGAACTGTAATCTTGTGAATATTCTCCAAACCTGCATAATGAAACAGAAAAACAGGGTCATCAAGTACTTCTACACTTCATAACCAAAGCCAAAGACTTCTTCTCTACAAATGTGGTGTACATCAATAACAACATGTTGATTTGTTGAAGTGATTATTATGCTGAAAAATCTATCAGGCCGTGTACTTTTTATTGCTTTTCTTTGCATGCATGGAACTATGAGGTATTTGTATGTACAGCTGAAAAACATGATTTCTGTGTGTGAAATCACTTTCTGGAACCTTTAGGCATATTAATGTTTTTAAAAAACACACATTGTTTGGGTATAAATTAAATTATATATCTTTTTGAGAAAAAAAAGAAAGAAAAAAGACAAAAACTTTGTTTTATTATTAGATTATTAGATTAAATCAGAGAATATTTGAGTGGATATTGGGATGTTGGATATTTTTCTCTTTATGTTCCTATTACATTTTTTTCTGTCTATCTATAATGTTTTCTTTTTGTTTATAATCTGAGCTATGCAGAGACTTTCTTTTTTCTCCAATAAATCTTAATGTATATATTCATTATCTTGTAATGAGATTTGCAAAGAATATTTATGCCTCCAAATACAAACAAAATAGGCTCAGTAGTTTATTGTCAAATTAGATTTTTGATGATGACAATTACAGAGTTGTTTAAATGAATGAATCTGGAAGCAGAAAATCATCATTACAGATTATGAACTCATTGTGGCATGAAGCAATCACAACACCACTACTCTGGCTGCATGCACAGAGAAATAGATAACTTCAAAGAATAAGAAATTAGAATGACTAACACATCTAAAACAAAATACTTTATATATCTGAATATACCTTGTGCAGTTGTTTTGCTCTAAAATTACCAGCAATAAATTAAAGGGTTTGCTAATACAAATTAAACTGAAAGAAAATGAGCATATGAATAAAGACAACTTTGTATGCTCATTGGCGACTGGTTTAAAAGGGCAGACAGGGTTAAACCTCCACTGTCTTTCAAAGATAAAAAGACATTCTGAGCATCTTCTTTTTGCTGTATTTAAGAGTGGTCCTGACACTGCTACAAATGCTGAAAATCTTACCTAGCCAGAACTCATCCTCCAGATTCCCAAATCCAGTTCTATATTCACTCCACTTCCTGGAAAAATCAGTCAATCCATTCTGGCGACGCTGAAACACCTAAAACAAATCAGACACATCACTCAGGTGATGCACTTCCAGACCACAATCAGGCGAGACAGTCTGAATATAAAATATATAGTGATAGTGATTTTTGTGAGATTATACAATCTCACAATAGCTTGCCCAATGTGATCACTTTAACATCTAAACTTAAACCTTATGTGTGGGTCGATTTTGTAGAATGTTTTTTTGGAAAAGTAAATACAAGGCATTGAAAAGACACTTCTATTGATTTTTATGATTTCAAGACACTTACAATCCAGCCACCACCATCAGTAGTCATGTCACAATAGACCTGTACACCCTGACTGGGGTCACGGTTGATGTAGACAGTGTAAACTCCACTGAGGAGCTCACCATTTAGTAGATGCTGAGCGCAGTTTTGTGGAAGAGCAAATAACCGGTTTCCTAAGCAGACAATTAACAAGACAAATGTTAGATTAATATCCATGTCCAAGGACTGTAACTTAAAGGAGATTTGCAATCAAAAAGGGAGAATTGCAGTATTAAGTGGAAACATCAGTCATGCTCAAAAACTAAGTTCACAAAGAGAACAATGACAAAAGACCCAAGCGCTCAGTGCACCCCTTTGTCAGTCTCACACTTAAGGAACAGGAGCTTCCAGTGAACAACACAAGTTACCATTGTGTAGATTGTTGAGTGGCTGCTTAAGATATTAGATAGGTGAACTTAATTTAGATTACTGATGAAATCTTTTCATTTGTCTACTTTTTTTTGAGTTAGAGTGAGGTACCAGTTGTGAAGGATGTAGACACAATGGCGCTGGTCTCAAGGCCTCTGGCCGCCTGCAATCTCACTGTGTAATCTGTTGTCTCAGCCAGCCCCTCCAGACGGATCCATGTGTCCTCAGCATCCAGAATTAACTCCTGCATTTGTTTAAACAAAAACATGGCTAATATAAAATGATTACCTGCAGACACACATGGTATATATAAAATTAATGTAAAGCTATAGTCTTATTCCTCACTTATATTTCTTCATCAGAGATATACACACACAATAATATTCTGGTATGGAACAAATAGTCACTCATATTGTCTCTTCTAATTTGTTCAGATTTGCATTTTCATCAGTGCACACATGCATGTTTTTAAAATCCAAAGAGATAGTGTGGAGCAGCTAGTGAATTGCTAACAGAATGTAGACATAGACTGTGGCAGTTAGTCTTAAATGATGAATAGAACAAGAATTTTAGTACACCTACATGTATATGTTATTTAATTTCAGCATTATGCAAACTAATGGAGTGTAAATAACAGGAGTTTATGTACAGAAACAGTGATATTTCCTTCAAAGAATCTCAAAAGCCACTGTGTATTCACTTGCTTTTAATTAAAAATTCTTCTTGAGCAGCACAGCCTATATGGGCAAGTCTTCTCTTCTGTACAGTCTTATATATCCATTGCTTGAGTGGCAGCTCTAACACCCTTCATGGGAAAGGTTATCAGGCTCCCAATTAGGGAATGGTTTGTCATTTTTAATTATAAACCCATGAGACCAATCTTTTGGTAATTAAATATCCAACAGTTTTAAATATACCACTACTCTAGTTTATTTTGCAGTTAAAATTTTGCCAGGTTGTGCCCTGACCTTGAGATAGTTCAGATAAAGAAAAATGCAAATAAAAGTGGCACACAATTTAAGCAATTTAAACAAAGGGCAATTAACAAACAAAAAACATTAAAAGGACAAGTTATATATCAGTGCTGTTGTTCAAGCTGTAATAAATACATTTGTTGTATATTGTTAGAATGCCTGTCTCTTAAACCTGAATTATTATGGTGAAAACAAATAAGACTTGTTTTATTTCTGATTTCATAAATGTTGGTAAGGAATGGAATAAACAGTCTTCTTCAGTCTAGCGTTCATTTACTGTGCATTACTGACACCCCCTGGCCAATCAGCGGGACTGGGTCAAGTATTGATTATATTTGTAGAAATCATGAAATGCTATGACTGGGCAATGCAGAGAAATGAAATATAGTGCAAATATAGAAAGATTAATGGAGAGCAAAATTTATTATGATGTTTCTGAGTTCATTTTCTAAAACTATCAAAAAATATGTATCTTAAATTTGTATCAAAATATATTAGTGTCCTTAGTGGACATTTTGCACATAGCACAGGCATGATATTTTACTTTATAAAATCCTCAAAGCACACAATTCTGTAGGAACATAATTTCCTAAATTCAACTGATGAACTGTAGAAATGGGAAGAAGGGTTTTTTAAGCAAGTGTATAGTGTATATGGAATACATATAATAAATGTGAAAACAATTTGGTACTCACTTTGCGGCTTCCATCACTTGACCTATAGGTCAGCATGTAGTTATCAATATCTGCAATGGGTGGTTGCCATGAGATGAGGGCACTACGGTGGTTGACCTCACTAGCAGTCAGATCCTGGGGAGCGTCCATGGCTATGGAACAAAAGCTTTAAGGTCACACACACAGGACAATTTATCTTCACCTATACAGTTTTGTGTAGTTTAATGAGTAATGATGTAATATGTGCTGTTCACTTGTGGTGACATCTTGTAAGGTTTAGAGACATCCTCTGCTGCATGGAGCATGTAGTCTGTGGTAGAGGTTACACACTATTCTTTTTAGTCAAGCAGTAATTCAGAAAAGTAACTGACTTATCATCTTTCCCATAGTTAAAGCCAAAGCTGCTCCAGGACATTATTAATTTTAGGCTGTTTCATTTGTGTAGCCAAGAACATGTCCCAATGCACTTCAGTTAAGAGCCATTCACAGGTTACAAATTAATGTTTCATGTTCATTCTCTTTTAGGCTACACTGTTACAAAAATAAATAAATGTGTGCAAAATATGTGCAAATATACCAAGTGTCGGAATGCATTCTGAGAATGGAAGAGCTCACACCAACACACACACGCATGCACGCACACACACGCACACACACACACACAAAACAGAATCCACTTGGACACTAATAAGCCTAAGAGAGTTTGTGGACTAGTGTCTGGGTAACGATGATGATGATTACCGAGTTAAGTAACTATACTCTAACAACACTGATCAGCCATAACATTATGACCACAGGCCGGTGAAGTGAATAACACTGATTATCTCCTCATCATGACACCTGTTGATGTGTTAGAAGCAGGAAAAATGGGCAAGCGTAAGGATTTGAGCGAGTTTGACAAGGGCCAAATTGTGATGGCTAGATGACTGGATTAGAGCATCTCCAAAACTGTAGCACTTGTGGGGTGTTCCCGGTCTGCAGTGGTCAGTATCTATTAAAAGTGGTCCAAGGAAGGAACAGTGGTGAACCTGCGACAGGGTCATGGGCAGCCAAGGCTCTTTGATGCACGTGAGGAGTGAAGGCTGGCCCGTGTGATCTGATCCAACAGACGAGCTACTGTTGCTCAAATTGCTGAAGTAGTTAATGCTGGTTTTAATAGAAAGATGTCAGAATACACAGTGCATCACAGTTTGTTGTGTATGGAGCTGCATAGTCACAGACCAGTCAGGGTGCCCATGCTGTGCACCACCGAAAGTGAGCATCAGAACTGGACCACGGAGCAATGGAAGAAGATGGTCTGGTCTGATGAATCACATTTTCTTTTAAATCCTGTGGATGAGCAATGTTCTGCTGGGAAACCTTGGGTCCTGCCATCCATGTGGATGTTACTTTGACACATTCCACCTACCTAAGCATTGTTGCAGACCATGTACACGCTTTCATGGAAACAGTCCCTAATGGCTGTGGCCTCTTTCAGCAGGATAATGCGCCGTGCTACAAAGCAAAAATGGTTCAGGAATGGTTTGATGAGCACAACAACAAGTTTGCAGTGTTGACTTGGCCTCCAATTTCCCCAGATCTCAATCCAATCGAGCATCTGTGGGTTGTTCTGGACAAACAAGTCTGATCCATGGAGGCCCACCTTGCAACTTACAGGACTGAAAAGATCTGCTGCTAAAATCTTGGTGCCAGATACCACAGCACACCTTCAGGGAGTCCATACCTTGACGGGTCAGGGCTGTTTTGGCAGCAAAAGGGGACCAACACAATATTAGGCAGGTGGTCATAATGTTATGGCTGATCTGTGTAAGTGTTTTTGTTGTCCATGTGATGGAGAAGGCCAGAGTAGAAGATATGGAGTCTTTGATGGACTGACTTGGCCAGTTCATACACTGGTGTGGGTCCAGTCTACTTTGTTAAGCAAATACTACCAATAACGTAAATGATAACAGAAATGTGTTCCATTGCTTGGTAGTCATTAAGGCACATAACTGGAGCTGTCTTAGGCACAAGAATAATTTCCAGCAGGTGGAAACAGCAACCTGTGCCAGGGAAAAAGTCAAGTCAAGTGGGTTTTATTGTTATTTATCTTGTATACAATAAAATAAAATATTACCTCATTCAGGACCATGCAGAACACAATACAACACGCAAGATAATAAATACATGACAATGTGAATTAAGTGTAAAATATACAGTGAATACACAAGCCAATATATACACAGGACAAAGCATGCTAACTGGCCAGAGAGAAGGGTTTGTCTGTAAACCTTTGACAGTATGAAGCTCATTGTCCATGTTCGCTTATGTTTTCGACCATGACCCCATTACTCATTATTGGGCCTTGTTAATGAGGATATAAAAAGGGCTAGCTGCTTCTGTGAAGTGGCATCTCTCTTTTCACAAAGTGTAGAGTGTAGTTGTAGTGTATTTCACTGGAGTGTGTGTATGTGTGTAATAAAGATTTATATTTTTATTATTCAAGTGTCTTCGTCTCTTGGTCCTTGCTGTGAGAACTCAAACCTGTGCTGTCTTTTGGTCTATTCCCAGGTAAACAACCCCAGGTGGCATAGTCATTACCTGCTATAAGAGCATAATATCTGCAAAGTTTATTAGTGGAGAATTTTTGTATTTCTCTCAAATCACCACCCCGCCACATTTCGGCATAGTCAGCAAGATCTCTTAACTCTTGACCTGAGACTTGTTCTATATCTTTGATTAATAGAAGACAACTTCCAGCAGTATCCACAAAAGTAATAAATACTAAAAAAAAATACTAAATACTAAAAGTTTAAAGGCAATAAAAGTAATAAGGTTTAAAAGTCCTATGCAAACCAGAGTGTTTTAAAGAGTCTTGTGTAAACCGGAGTGTTAAGGTGCATAATGTACAGTTTGTATTACAGTTCAGGACAGTGAGTAATGTCAGCACTGACTCCCATGAGTGGAATTAAAGAGTCACATAGCATGGGGGAGGAACGACCTCCTCGGTCTGTCAGTGGAACAGGGCAGTGACAGCAACCTGTCACTGAAGCTGCTCCTCTGTCTGAAGATGATGCAGTGGATTGTCCATGATTGACAGGAGCCTGCTCAGCGCCCATTTCTTTGCCACTGATGTCAGGCTGTCCAGTTCTGAGCCCACAAATGAGCCTGCCTTCCTCACCAGCTTGTCCAGATGTGAGGCGTCCTTCTTCTTGATGCCTCCCCAGCACAATGCCACATAGAAGAGGGCACTCACTGAGAGAACATCTGCAGCAGCTTTTGCAGATTTTGAAGAATGCCAGCCTTCTAAGGAATTATAGCCGGCTCTTGTTTTCTTTTTTGGTTGTTTTTTTTTTGCTTTTCTACATTTTTTTTTATGTTTGACAGAAGGAGAACAGCAGTGTTGGTTAGTGGGCTTGGAATCCTTTTTTTTGAGAAAAGTTCCCTCTACTGTGAAATTCTTCAAATTTGTGGTGTCTTCTTTCTTCTTTTGTTCTTTGTGGAGACTTTTTTCTCTAGGAGGCAGAAAGAGGGGGAGACATTGTTGAAGTTCTCACTTGCTCTAAGGGGCCTCTTGGAGAAGGCTAAGCGGCAGTTGCTGAATGCGATGCCAAATGCTTAAGTGCCCATCTTACTTAAAGTGTATCCCAACTGTGGGACCAGTCTCAGCGTGCTTGCCCCCTTCATAGCGGCCCAGTTGTAGAAGGTGTCAAAAACTTGGTCATTTCGCTAGAGAATGTGATGGGGAGCATGTTCCCCCACCTTCTCCCTCACTACCTTGAACAGACGCCAGGGTGGTGCTAGATAATAGACAGTCTCGCTCAGGTTCATTGTCGAAAAACTAATTCTCACCGAATTTTTGAGTCATAACTCAGTTTGGGAAAATACTGGCTCAGACACATTGGACGGTTTTGGCCCTGTGTCAAATCTAATGTCATCATGTCCACATTTGGTCATGGTGATGAGTGGTGTGCCTGCTTGATACTTCTTCCATGGTATCTATGATTACTTGAAAGTTGTTTTCAGGAATACTTCGAGCCGTAAGGCCAGGACCACCTTAGGTCTTGTCATTGGCTTCAGCTTAGGGCTGCCAACGGGTTGTCTATCCATTATATAGGTTATTTGGAATTGGACATAGAATTTTGTGGTAGGATGGTTCCAAAATGTGTTGTGTTAGTGGTCTGGGATCCTCCTGTTGGTGTCTATGCTCAAGCCTCGGGTGTGTTGGGCATGAATGTATTACCAGTAGCACTCTGGACAATATGGGCTCTCCCTTTTTATTTCTCCATCAGTGACCTGCACTCCCAAATCAGTTTTTCAAGGTTTGCAAAGGTTAAGGTGTGTGGTCCACAAGCAGCTTGCATTCCTGGTGGTGTGATTAAATTTGTAAAATTTGAAACTTTGATTATTTTTCTAGTAGAGCTGCACTTCTTGAATCTTCAGAGGCTGGACTCCCAGTGGGGCTGTTGATTTCTCCAGCTCTTGTTAAAGTGATTAGGGATATGGTTTAAATACCTGCTAATGTAAGGACTGCTGATGCTCTCCAATTTCTCGTTGAGTCAATTGTACACGTTGTTAGTTTGCCCCTAGGCATTTTAGATGTGGAAGTGAGTGTCCGGGTTGGGGAGGGGGGTCATCTGGGGGTAAGTGAGGCACTGTTCAGCAGACTGACTGCAGTGGGGAAGAAACTGTTCTTGTGGCGTGAGGTCCTGGTCCTGATGGACCGGAGCCTCTTGCTAGAGGGGAGGGACTGAAAAAGTTTGTTTCCAGGATGAAAGGGGTCGGCTACGATCTTGGCTGCATGTCTCCAGGACCTGGAGAGGTACAGGTCCTGAAGAGATGGCAGACTGCAGCCGATCACCTTCTTAGCAGAGTGGATGACACACTGAAGCTTGGCCTTGTCCCTGGCTGTAGCTGCAGCAAACCAGACTGTAATGGAGGATGTGAGGATAGATTTGATGATGGCAGTGTAGACGTTCAGCATCTACTCAGGGAGGAGAAACCTCTTCAGCTGCTGCAATAAATACATCCTTTGCTGAGCCTTCTTGATGAGGGATTGTTCTGCTCCCACTTGAGCTCCTGGTTGATGGTGGTGCCCAGGAAGCGGAAGGACTTGACAGATGTCACTGGAGAGTCATAAAGGATGACAGAGGGCAGGGGGGCTGGGTCCTTCCTGAAATCCACTATCATCTCCATTGTCTTGAGAGAGTTGAGCTCCAGGTTGTTCATGCTGCACCATGACACCAGATGATCCATCTCACTCCTGTAGGCAGACTCATCCCCATCAGAGATGAGGCTGATGAGGGTGGTGTCGTCAGCAAACTTCAGGAGTTTGACAGACTGGTGACCAGATGTGCAGCCGTTAGTATACAGGGAGAATAGCAGGGGAGAAAGGACACAGCCTTGGGGGGATCCAGTGCTGATGTTCCGGCAGTCAGAGACATGCTTACCTAGCCTCACAGGTAGTCCATGATCCAACTGCACATGGAGTCAGGCACATTCAGCTGGGAAAGCTTGTCTCTAAGTAGAGCTGGGACAATCGTGTTAAATGCAGAGCTGAAATCCACAAACAGTATCCTGGCGTAGGATCCCGGGGAGTCTAGGTGTTGGAGGATGAAGTGGAGGGCTATGTTCACAGCATCATCTACAGATCTGTTGGCTCTGTAGGCGAACTGTAGTGGATCCAGGAGAGGGTCTGTAATGTCCTTGAGGTAGGACAACACAAGGCATTCAAAAGACTTCATGACCACAGAAGTCAGGCCAATGGGTCTGTAATCATTAAGTCCTGTGATCCTTGTCTTTTTGGAGACTGGGATGATTGGCTGAGGTCTTGAAGCAGGCTGGCACATGGCAGGTCTCCAGTGAGGTATTAAAAATGTCTGTGAACACTGGGGACAGCTGATTGGCACAGTGCTTCAAGGCGGAGGGGGAGTCTGGGCCTGTAGCCTTGCGGGTGTTCAGACGTTTAAACAGCCTATTCACATCTTCCTCTTTGATGGTGAGAGGTGTCAGGGGTGGGGGGGGTGGTGCTGAGGTGTGGAGATGTGTGGGTGATCCAGGTATGGAAGTGTAGGAGGGGGGGCTACTGCTGATCAATGGCTGGTGCGGGGAGGATTGGGGGAGGTCAGGTCTGTCCCAGTGTTTTTCAAAGTGGCAGAAATACTCATTCAGGTTGTTGGCCAGGTGCAGGTCATTCACAGAGTGGGGGGCTCTAGGCTTGTAGTTGGTGATCGCCTTAAGCCCTTTCCAGACAGGCAGAGTCATTGGTTCGGAATTGCTGTTTCATTCTTTCACCATGCTCTGATTTAGCTCTTCTCACCTCCTCGCTAAATCTGCAGCCTCTTTCTCTGACCTTAGCTGTCTGAGTTTAGCTGTGAACCAGGGTTTGTCATTGTTATAACTCACCCTGGTGGAATGACGCTGTCCTCACAGAAGTTAATGTAGGACGTCACAGTGTCTGTGTACTCATCCTGACTGTTGGTGGCAGATCTAAAAATGTCCCAGTCTGTACAATCCAAACACCCCTGTAGTTCCCCCACAGCCTCACTGGTCCACTTCTTTGATGTCCTCACAACAGGTTTGCAGAGAGATTACCTTTGTTAAAATCTCCTAGGACAATAACCAAGGCGTCCGGGTTTGTCCTTTCCACACGCAGTATCTCGTCAGCCAGCGCGTGCTGCGCTTCGCACATATTGCCTTGAGTTGGGATGTAAACACTGACGAGAATGAATGAGGAGAACTCACGGGGCGAGTAAAACAGCTTACAGTTAATGGTCAAGGCCTCCATGTCCGGGGAACAGAGTTGAGACAGTACTTTCACATCGTTGCACCAGCTGTTGTTAATATAGAAACAGATCCACCACCTTTCGTTTTGCTGGAAAGCTCAGTGTGTCTGTCCACTCTAAAGAGATTAAATCCACCCAGTTGTAGCGCAGAGTCCGGTATAAGATCACACAGCCATGTTTCCGTGAAGCACAAAACACAAGACATAGGAAAGTCTTTGTTTTTGTTCATCTGCAGGGTCAGCTCGTCAATTTTGTTGCAAAGAGAGCGTATGTTAGAGAGGAAAATCCCGGGGAGCACGGTGCGTAATCCGCGCCGGTGGAGACGCACGAGCACACCTGAGCACTTTCCTCTTCTGTGGGGCTTCACTTTGTTATGTGCTTCCTTGATCAGAATAGCCAGTAAATCCGTGGTAGAAGCCAGAAAACTTGGAAATAAGTCCACTGGGGTAGTAGCTCTGATGTTCATGAGCTCTTCCCTGGAATAGAAGCCACCAGAATTGTGGCAGAAAACTGAAAAACAACACAAAACAAGAAAAAGTAGAGCACACAAACACCGTGGCTGCCATCTGCGGCGCCATCATGATCCTTTCCAATAGAAAGCCTGTTTGGAGTTCAGCAGTGCCAATCATTCCTTCTGTATTTCGTTCATTTCATTGTGTTTTCTTCTTCTGTTGAGCAGCACTTGGAGTGGTTGGAAGTTGTTTTAGGCCAACGAAGGAGGAAGGGTCTCAAGACTAAGTGGTGTCCAATGGTGTCTTCCATCTAATGCCACTGAGCTGCGCTCTTTCCTTGCCTTTGCAAGCTACTGTGCTTTGTGAAGAGATTTGCTAAAATTGCAGTCCCTCAGTATATGCAGCAGAGTTGGCTGGTACTAAGATCAAGCCTAAGAAGCATGTTGGGTTGCAATTTATTTATGCCTGGAGTTAGCAGTGTCAAATGAACTTTAAGGAGTTAACAGTAACACTCACCACAGCCCTGGTACAGACTTATGCAGACTTTTTCCTACCGTTCATCCTAGAGGTGGATGCTAGTTATGGGGGATTGGGAGCAGTTCTTTCCCAAGAGCTGGACGGTAAGGTGCAACCTATTGTATATGCTAGCCATGGTCTGAGACCCACCCAAGCTCCATGAAGTTGGAGTTCTTGGCACTCAAATGGGCTATCACTGAGACTACCTGTTGGACAGTCAGGTGCCTCCAAATTGTTCCAGTGGATGACTTGAGTAAGGTGAAGACAGTGCATCACTCAATATCTAAGAAACAGGTCTGGAAAGATTTTTTTTTAAAGCTGTACACTGTGGTGGGGCTTGTGGAGCTTTCTGGGGCATCCTCGCAAGAGGAGGAGGAGGAAGTAGATTGGGTGTGATACCTGTGGAAGGTCAGGTGGTGCTAAGTGCTGTGTCTAAAAACCTCAGTTGTGCCTTTGCTAACTAGTCTTCCATCATCACACGTGCTTTCTGACCCAGTTTTTACTGAACCAGTAAATTCTTTTGATGAGTCCTGTGTAGAAGTACACCCAGTACCAGTATCTGTTTCTGTGTCAGTGGAGGAGCTTGGAAGAGGTGAGAATTCATTACAATGCACAGGGTGAGTAACTGCTGGGTGCCATTCTAATCCTTATCATCTTCCCCGTACTGTGGGGGTTTGGGAGTTTCACCTTCTAGTCATTCAGTATCTAATTCCATAACTGCTATTTTTAGACCTTGGAATTGAGTTTGGTGGTTAAAGTCCATCATCGGGTCGACAATACAAAGTGGGGGTAGACTGTGGTGAAATGAAGCTAGATGTTCATGTTCGGTTACGTTTTCGACCACTCCCATGTTACTCATTATTGGGCCCTAGTTAGGGGGATATAAAAAGGTGTGATATAGCTGGGTGTTGCGTCAATTAATATACGGGTTGCAGGAAGTCTGTCACCCTGCATAAGAGGTATGTGTTTGGTGTTTCACATTTTAGGTTGTTAGCGCATGTAGATATTGTTTTTATCTCATAGCTAATATTAATCTCCTTTGGGAAGCAAGTTTTTGTTTGGATGTTCGCTGCACCAGAGGTTGATGGTCAAGCATCTGTTTGGCTGCTCACTCGTCTGTAGACAACTGCTGGTATTTTTTTTATTTAGTGATTTGTTAAAGGACCGTCTGCCAGATAGATGTCTGCATTGTTCCATATGTGAAACCTAGTCTTGTCTCTGTGGCCGCCATAAAGGTATGTGCTGTAGTTTTGTTTTTTGTTTTTAATGTCTGTTTAATTTTAGGTATTTAACCAGCCTGTGAGCGTGCCTTTCCTCTTGCCCTTGGCTTTGCATAGCTTACAGCTTGGCTTGCAGCTTCAGCACTTCTGTTTGGCTTCTGCTTTGTTTCAGTGCTACTGCTTCAGTGCTAATGCTTCAATGCTAATGCTTATTTTTGCTGATGCTTTGGCTTTTACTTGCTCCCTTTTATGTCTAATTTCTTTGTTCTATTACTCTTTTTTTCATTTTTGTTTTTGCTGGAGGTTAAGTTGATTGCCTTTTCTTTTTTTTCTAGGAGCTGGGGAGTCAGAGTAGGCAGGCTAGCTGCTTCCTTGAAGTGATATCTCTCTTGTGTGCTGTGGAGTTGTAGTGCATTTTACTGGAGTGTTTGTGTGTGGTTTGGTGCATGTGTTAGTACTTAGCCTTATGGGCATTATAGTAGCCCCTGTGCCTAGCCTGCCTCTCCATTGGTAAGCCGCAACATTGCTTGTTTGTGTGCCTTTCACCCAAGCTGCATTATGCTGCCATAGCCATCACACTAACAACAAAAAGTGCACCATAATTGTGCAGTGATGGTTGCATGCTGACTGCCTCATGGAAGAAGCTGTTTCTGAGTTTGGTGGTAGTAATGCACAGATGGCCAGAGGGTGAAGAGAGGAGTGTGAGGAGTCATCAACAATGCTGGTGACCTTGTTAGACCCCAGTGATCTCCTCAGCGGTTTGTACAGTCCTCTATAGTGTTTGTTCCCATAACAAGTTTCCATAAGAAACAATGATACAGATGCTCAGGAAACAGCCTGTTCTTCCCCTTAGGGGAAGAACATAGGTGGTGATATGGAAGTTGGGATATTTGCTCTTCTCAGTGTCTACAATCAATGTATGAATCATTTTTTTTATTACATGTCCTAGGGTTAGGCTTAAAGTGAATAGTCATTTTATTCATTTAATTAATGGAGTGATGCCTCGGTTCTCTTGATGCTACTGGTGAGGTCACCTGATCCAAGTTTGATCACAGCCCTTGTGGCCTGAACGACCTCAAGGGTATGATGATGATGATGTTATCACTCAACCTATGTAGTTTCATACCCACTTTTGCTAATATATCCCGTGAGAGATAATGTATTTTACTCTATATATCTTTATGGCCACATGTAGCTGCAGTCTATCAGTTAGTTAAAGCTATCAGTTTGAATCAAAATTAAAAGTCCTGTAATGTTGAAAATGCTCCTTCCAGCCACACATTGATGGTGTTAATGGTTGTGTTGTCTCTTTCAACAGCAGATAATAAACAGTGATTAACAGCACAGAGGTATGACCTGAAAGTCTGAGGTGGGGCAGTGGATGGCTGTAGACTCTCCTGTTGTGTTTGTGTAAACTAGGGTTGTCAAAATTTACACGTTATTAATGCGTCAACGCAAATTCATTTTAACGGCACTTTAATTTAATAATTTTTATTAACGCGTGATTAACGCAGCACACATTTTCTGTTTGACCCTTGGCCTTGCCCGTAGTTTGGGAAATGGGAGATGCAGCAGCAAACCGAAATTGAGAAAGAAAAACGTCTTCTTTATATATAAAACGATGTCTGATGGTTCTGTCGACAAGACAAAAGTCTGCATTTATTGTGGATGTGAATTAAGTTATCACCGTAGCACGTCGAGTTTAAAATATCACTTGATGGCGAAGCATACAGCTGATGCAGAGAGCAGCTCTCCTGCTCCTCTCCTGCCCCTTGCCAAAGGCAGACAACAATAGATTCTTTTCAGCGGAGATGTAATGTGAACCTGTGTTATGTTCTTTTATTCATGTGTTTAATATAGTCATGAACAAGTTATTTGAAAAACATGTCTATGTTCTTTATGTTCTATATTTAAGGTGGTTTCAGTAATAAATGTACACTTTGCATGTTTAAAAGAAGTGATCTGAAAATGTTAACAGGCTTGTGTAAGTAAATAGCCCAGTGCAAGAAGTAATTGTTTTCTATGTTCTTTTTTTCATATGTTTAATAGACATGAACAAGAAAAATATCTATGACCTTTGAAACATGTCTAGTCTTCATGCTCTATGTTGAATATACCCATGCCCATGTTGATTAGAGTATTAAAAACTAAAAAAGTATTAATTTAAGGTACATTTAGAATGGATAAAAATGTGCGATTAAGTTGCGATTAATCGCGAGTTAACTCATGACAATCATGCGATTAATCACGATTAAATATTTTAATCGATTGACAGCCCTAGTGTAAACATAATTCAGTGTGTTCTCCCCTAGTTGAAATGTAAACATGTTGTTGAATTATACAGTGCCTTGTAGGCCCCTAGGTGCAAACTGTCCCATAAATAGTGTGAAGCTAATTACTAAATACTACCTTCTAGGCAGCAGTAAGTATCAACCTACACAACCTACAGCCATTTTAGTACATCACGGCACTCACAGCACCTTGGACTGCATTTCTTTGTGGGCTCATAAACAAAAAGACAGACATACTACAAACATATCAGTCATCAAAGAAATTCCCCGAACATTTTTGGCCTTAATTTAAATACATGACTGAAACACTAAGTAAATTAATGCCCATGAAGAAGATGATATGCCTACTAAGTACATTCATATTCATACCCACAGCCTTTGATCTTCACAACTATTAAAGCAGTTCAGTAATTGAAATGCTGAAGACAGGCAACATTTCTCCAGAGGGAAGCATGAAGTTGGTTTTATGTTTTCATATCAATTATATGCAAATTCTCATATGTTACACTCACTGCCATAAATGACAAAATGACATATTTCAACATCTCAAAATGTTGTCCCCTGTAGGACAGTACGTATATCAGAGAACATCACTGAAATGTTTATTCTGCTCTTTTTACATTTTATTAGAGTGATAGCATCTAAATCCACTCTGCTTTGAGTGTACTTTTTTTTTTCAAATTGAGCTGGCATTAATACAAATATCAAAAATCTCAGAAGTCAAATGAACCCAGCAAGCCCTGTCGGGCGATTTAACATCAAAATTCTGTTTCTAAGCCTTTGACACTTTTACATGCAAATTAATTTCCTCTAATCCACAAGGCTTAATGAGAAACTTCTGGGAGAGCTGCTTGATTGAGATTGAGTTTGAATGTGCCTGAAAGCATGTGATCCATTCAAAATGTCAGATTTTCCCAAAATCTGTTTGTTGTTTTTTTTCTTAGAATGTATGTTTCAAATGGCATATGCATTTGCTTTTAATAATTTCTTGAATTTTCAATCAATAATGAAAAATAACATATATTGCTTCTTCATTTATATGTTACTTTCACTTTTGGCATAATAACTTACTTTGTCATATTAACTTTCTCCCAAGAGTTTACCACCATTTTCATTGTCACAGTTCACATTCCACCCGGTGGCAAAATAAGTAAATTCTATGGGGCTATTCGTTACCTAAAGAGAGCTTTTTGCTCTCCAGTTTGGTGTTTTGTTTGTGTTTTGGACATAACTGACTACGACTATAACAAAGTCTCTGGGGCAGGGGAGTTGGACTTGGAATTCTACCTACCATGGAAGATTAGCAATAGTGATTGCTGTATACAATCCACCTGATGCTAATGTTAGTGCAGCTCTCACTCAGCTATATAATACTGTTAACAAACAGCAATGGACACATTCAGATTAAGTGTCCATCATTGATTAAAGTGTGTGGGAAGACAGTGCTACCTAATTTCACCTAATATGTTAATTGTATTACCATGGGGAACAATACACTCAACCATGTATATTTCAACTTAAAGCATGCCTACAGAGCTGCACCACTCCCTTATGAAAGCCGGACTGCAGGAGGCCTCACTGGCAAAGGAACAGAACCATTTCTTTGCCCATTTTGTGGTAAATTGGCCCATGAACACATTGCTTCCACTGATTTCTAGTACCTCCACTCCCACCCTACAAGAATAAGAGGTGAGTTGCATGCTCAAATCTATAAACAGGAGGAAATCCTCTGACCCTGATAGATTTTCTGTAAGATACTTAAAGCCTATGCCAACCAGCTCACTGGGGTCATCACAAGATCAACCTCTGACACTACGCACCATCCCTGTCCCTACTTTCATCCCTGTCCCTACTTTCATCCCTGTCCCTAAAAAGCCAGTCAATGACAGCCTGAATGACTACAGACCGGTTGCACTTACATCAGTAATTATGAAGTGCTTTGAGGGACTGAGCTCACAACACATCAAATCCTACCTGCCCCAAAGCTTTGGCCAACATCAGTTTGCATGCAGAGCAAACTGGTCAATGGAAGACACCATAGCCAAAGCCAAAACCATTAACATCTGGAACTCTGGGGCATTCATGTAAGAATTCACTTCATAGACTACAGCTCGGATTTCAACTGATAATCCCAGACATACTAGTCAGTAAACTAACTGAAATAGGTCCCACCTGGATAAAGAATTTACTTACACACCGTCCAGAATCTGTTAAGCTTGTTCCCCACCTCTCTTCCACCATCACTAGCTTTTCCAAGGCTGTGTGCTGAGCCACTATTCTACTCCTTGTGCACACATGACTGTACTCCTGCCCATCCCACCCAGATCATCTTCAAATTTGTGAATGACACTACAGTTACTGGACTCATCTCAGGACGTGATGAATCAGCCTGCAGAGATGAGGTCCAAAAACTGGCAGTGTGGTGCTTAAACAAAAATCTGGCATTGAACCTCACAAAAACAAAAAGGCACAGCAGCTGGTTCACTTCCTGAGAGTGCGCAGGAAAAACAACTTAGAGAATAAGCTGAAGGCGGCCTTTTAGCAATCAACCTTTGAAAATGTGCTTTCATCCTGCATTTTGGTATGGTATTCTGGCTGCAGTCCAGCAGACAAGAGAGCACTCCAAAGGATAATTAACACAGCCCAAAAAAATCATCAACAAGGTCACATCACACCCAGGCCACCATCTGTTTGATCTCCTGTCCTCAGGCATGCAATACAGGTCCTTAAGTGCAAGGACCACTCATCTACAGGACAAGGACCACTTGTCTACAGGACAATTTTTCTCCAACTGCTCACTCTATTACTGTAGTCATTTTATTCTTCATACTTTTTGTCACTTTATTTACTACTACTGGATCACAATTCTGCAGTCACTTTGTTCCATTTTCTGTTACTTGTATTTTAAACTTGCACACTGACATGGAATATCAGATGTACACTATCACATACTTATTACTTATTATTATTACTTATGGTCTTGTATTGCTAGTTTTAATGTTCTTTTTTATTGTCACTTTACTAAAGCAGAAACTTCCAATTCCATTTCTGTCTATTACCATAGTCACTTCTGTTTTGCTCAGGAAATAAGCAAGGGCTGTGCAATTATTTTCAGTGTACCACCGGGGAGTACTTTCCAAACCACTTACACACCACATACTCCAAACCATTTACACTCTATGTAAATTTTGTCTTTTTCATACTCTCAATATTATTATGTCTGTTACTTGACTTGACGCCAGCAGGTATTCTTCCCCAAACTCACCTGGGTGAGTCAAACACTCAATCCAATATGACAATATGTAACACACACCACAACTTACAAAGCTGCATCAGACACTTATGAAACACTAAATGCATTTCTGATACTCTGCCAATAGTTAATTTGCTGCTAAAATCTGCTAATAGCCCATGTTCTGTGTCCTGCACTTGTCTCACACTGTTGTGTATCTGCATTATATGTACTCTTCTGTACTGTTATGTATTGGAAAAATTACATTTAATTCCACTGTTATATAGTGTCTAGTGTTACACAGAGTCATGAAAATAAAAACCCACTTCACTTGATTAGGATGGAATTTGAGAGATTCAAGATCAACTTCATTAAAGGCACAAAATATTTTCTGAAAAGTCTTCAAACAGATTGTAACGACACAATGTACTACATCCTAACCACTATAGGGACAGGATGGATTTTTTGCATCAGTCATTGTAATCTTGAATTTGTACACACTAAGCATTGTGTGTTTTACATGTAATATTGCATCTTTATAATATTTTGGACCTTTTCCAAATATTCCAACACAGGATGCAAATATGCTACATACAGTACATGAGGTTCCAGACATTGGTAAAATATTTAAAATATTTTAATTCTACATAAAAAATAACACCAAATATCTTAACAGACATTCAAGTGTTAAGATGTGGATTCATGTGTTTGAGTTACAAACAAGAGACTCACGTGTGATGAAGCTGGCGATCACAGTGCCGCTGGTTAAAGGGCCCTTGCTGGCATAGAGCGCGATGGAATAAGGCGTGCTAGGGAAAAGCTGACTCAACTGATGTTCCTGCTTGTTCCCTTCCACTAGAAATGTTTCTGTTGTCACTAGTTAGAAGGAACACTTTAATTGTCAGCTGTAAATCACTGTATATTGTAAAATATTGTATTTAAATGAAATTGTTTTATCCTGAGTTGATCCTTAGCTCATCCTAGAAAAACACTGCGTGCAAGGCTTACCGAAATAAGGATGAGAAAACAATGGGAAGAATTGAGCACTAGGTACACTCACATTTACACACTCATTCAATTCAAATCCATTTAAAATGTGTTCTATTTGTATAATGCATTTAACAGTGGACATTGTCACAACGCAGCCTTATAATCATTCACACCTAGAGGCAATGTGGAGATGCCAATTCACCTACTGACATGTTGTGGGAGCTGGGAAAAGACCAGAGGTGGGTGGAAAGAATCCCACACATACATGCAGAGAAACTCCACAGAGAACATAACCTGAGCTCAGGACTGAACTGAGGACTCTGGAGCTGTGAGGTGGCAACTTTACCCACATGCCATGCTATTTTGTTAAGTTAATGATTTTCTAAGTTAAAAATCGTTGTGTGTAATGAGCCATTAAGGAAACAAACAAAAAAACAAACAAAAAAAAGAGTATAACAAGCAGTTTAGAGTCAATATTATTGTGGCACAGAATGTGCAGATGTGTCTCAGTTTCACCATCTGTCTCTCTCACAATTCTTTCCTTTGTTTTTTTCACACATTCTTTTACTCTGTTTTCTCATCACTCTTTCCATTTTCACTTTATCATTTTCAGAATCACTCTTCTGTCTCTGCCATGTTGTGCTTTCCCTCTCTCTGTTCCGCTTTTTTTTTCCAGTGCTCTCTCTCTCTTTATTTCTACCTACCTTGGCTGCGGGTGAGGGTGAGTACATAATTATCCACATTGGAACGTGGAGGAGTCCAGCGCAACAATGCTCCCTGTGGAGTGACGTTCAGGGCCATCAGTTCCATTGGCATGTCCATGGCTGCAGGTGAAAAAAAGGAGTATAGTGTAGTTTATAAAATATATATCTGTAGAATAAAGGTCTGATGTTTTCCTTGTTTTTTCATGTGCGAAGGATTTTCAGAGATGGTTAAATATAGCATATCTCTCCAGGTTAAAACTAATCTGTTTTGATTAACATCCTGGGGAAGATCACAATTTTCTAAATGAACAGAGATTGTGGAAGAAATTATACAGTCTAATGTGCCTGCTCCACACAGCTTTATGCATATAAATAAAACCTGACTTCGTGTCGTAACAATGTAAAAAAAAAAAAAAAAAAAAAACGTAGTGAAAAGCCAGGTTAGATTAAGACCCCCAGTTAGACAGCCAGAGGTGTTACTGGTAAAAAGGACATACTTACCATGTTGTTTTTGGGTTTGTGCTGGTTCTGAATTAGCTATCAATTTCACTTGACTTACAAACAGTAAGGAGCAGAATGGCAGCCAGGAGCAGAATTTCCATTAAATGGAGACATTTCTCGTAGATGGGCATATCATGGTAGGTACTGGGTGTCCAATACATCTATATGTGATAAAGTCCAGGCCCAGACACTTAGAAAAAAGTGCTTTCCATGTCTTTCTGTAGTGGCAGTTGAATAGATAATTGAAAGATCAGATCAGTCACTATTTGCCGTAAATAGTACTGCTACAATGAGCACTCTGGAAAAATTGATTGATTTAGAAAATATGGGTCATATGACTTTGGTTGGATAACTTAGATTCAACCATAAGGTGCTGGAGTACTCTGGCCTCCAAGAAATGTGAAGAAGCTGTTAGAGCATGTAGTTCTGTCACTCTTTTTGCTGAAATAGTCACTAGCAAAACATTTCTGAGTCACCCATCTTAGTTTGGCATCTTGCCTAGGCTTGCATTGTCAGGAGAGGATATGTAGGACTTCAGAAAAAGGTAATAAAGAAATTCTGTGCCAGTCTCTTAAAGAAACGTGGTGGACAGAGGATCCATGCAATGTTTCTCACTGAGAAACTACATACTGCTAGATCAGCCAAGCTGTCATCGGTCCTCATCCTCCTTGACCTTACTGCAGCATTTGACACGGTTAACCACAAGACTCTCTTGTCCACCCTCAGGAGTTTTGGAATTTGTGGAACAGCATGGGAATGGTTTGCTTCCTACCTGGATCGTCGCTCATATCAGGTAACATGGAAGGGATTGACATCTTCCCCACGCAGACTCTATACTGGTGTCCCACAAGGCTTAGTACTTGGTCCTCTCCTTTTCTCCCTCTACACTCACAAACTTGGCAAAGTGATATCCTCACACGGCTTTTGATACCACTGCTATGCTGATGACACCCAACTTATCTTCTCCTTCCCTCCCTCAGATACCACAGCTTCTACCCGAATCTCAGCGTGTCTGGCAGACATTTCATCCTGGATGACAGCTCATCAGCTGAAACTTAATCCCAGCAAAACTGAACTGCTGGTCATCCCAGGTGATTCATCCCCAGACAAGGATCTTGCATTATCTCTGGACAACTCAATGATCTCCCCTTCAGCCACTGCTCGCAACCTTGGGGTAACCATTGACAATCAACTGTCCTTTTCCTCCCATGTTGCCAATGTGACACGCTCATGTCGGTTTCTTCTGTACAACATCAGAAGGATCCGACCATTCCTATCCACACAGGCTACTCAAGTGCTTGTTCAGTCTCTGGTTATTTCGAGACTGGACTACTGCAACTCTTTACTGGCAGGTCTTCCTCTGAATACAACTCGTCCACTGCAAATGATCCAAAATGCAGCTGCACGGCTTGTATTCAACCTGCCTAAGTTCTCCCACACCACCCCACTCCTGCGTTCCCTCCACTGGCTTCCATTAGCTGCACGTATCAGATTCAAAACACTGATGCTTGCCTACAAAGCCAAGAATGGACCAGCACCATCTTACCTCAAAGATCTTATTACTCCTCGCACTGCACCTCCCTCCCTCCGATCCACTAGCACTGCCTGACTGGTCCCACGATCTCTCAGGGTAAAAGGTAGGTATTCATCTAGACTCTTCTCTGTTCTGGCACCGAGGTGGTGGAATGAACTTCCCCTAGATGTCCGTACAGCAGAGTCTCTGACTGTCTTCAAATGACGTCTTAAGACCTAACTTTTCCTGAGACACTTAAACTAGCTCTTACCTTTCCCTGTTTATGTATTGTTATATGGTTTATTTAAAAAAAAAAAAAAAATCCAATTTTAGGCAAATGGTATCCTAAGTCTGTAACCTATTGAACCAGTGTTAATGTTTCAATGATAGAGACTTAAAGCACTTTTGTATGTCGCTCTGGATAAGAGCGTCTGCCAAATGCCAGAAATGTAAATGTAAATGCCCTCTATCCAGATGATGAGTTGCACATCATTCTCAGAGAAACCTGCTCCTTAAGGCCAAACCTACAGGCACAGGTTGCTTGGCTAGGTGTGCTAGATTTCATTGTTTAGTATTTGTATTCACAGAAATCTAAGCAATACTATTTCTACCATCTAATATTTTTGACCAGTAATTGAATATACTGTACCTGTAAATATACATTACCTGTAAATACACTGGTGCTCATTTGTTTGCTCTCCTGGCTGCCACGTACTGTGTTTAACTTAATCTCATATTCTGTTGCTGGATGGAGTCTGGTCAGAGTATAATTTGTCACATCCTTGTCAATCACCACACTGTCCATTTGACCTGTAGTGAAAAACAAAACTTTCCATGTCTTTGCTCCTAAATTGTTTGCTATACTGAGATGTAGAGGGTCTGTAAGTGACATTACCTCTAGCAGACTGGTAGGACATTTTGTAGTAATCAAATTGAGCGAGTGGCTGAGCCCACGATACGGTTACTGAATCCTCAGAGATGTACGATATCATGATCTCTCTGGGAGGGTCCATACCTAAAGCAGAGATAGCTTATCATTGTTAAGTACAGATAACTGTAGAGAAAAAAATAGTTGAAAAGTTTTACTAGATTTATTAGTAATAAACATAGCTTCATGACTGAACTTAGATTTATATTATAATAAGTATTATTTATTAAATTATGTATCATTTTAATTTGAATAATTAAAGATCTAATAACTCATTTGGAGAAATTAAGTACATGCTAAACTGATTATAAATGTGTTAAGTGCCAAACCTCATCACAATGCCTATTGCTATATTTGTTATGGCTGAGGCAGAATTGTGAACATACAGACAGTAGTAGTATTTATATTTATGTTTATAATTAAAAAAAAGTTTCATTTGAATAGAAATATTACTTATACTAGAAGTAAAAATATTTCAGAAAAGTCATGTAGAATAGTGGGAATTATTTTTCAATAAGTTTCTAAGCAATCGGGGATTCAATTACAGTACTCTTAATTTTGGTATTGTTAATGAAAGTACAAAAAAATGACAAGCACAATCCTGTAAACAGGTGCCATGTTGGTCACTGGTAGACTCTACAATATTCCTGTGATCAGTGTGTTGATGATGGTATTGCAGAGGGTTGTTTAGAATGTCACTCAAAAATTGTCCATAGGGGTTTAACATCTGGTGACAGACATCAATTTCAAACAACGAAGCATCCAGTGAGCCCATGGGTGGCATTGTCATTCTGGAAGACACTCACATAAGGGTTAATATTATATGGTAAGGATGAAGTCAGAAGAAGAATCTATTCCCTCTAATGGGACATCTAGACCAACATTATGCCAGACCCCACAACACCTTCAAATTCCCATTAGTATGACACCCATCTGGATGCACATATATTTATTGCATTTGCAGAGAATCACTGATTTCCACGTTCTATGAGCTCTTACTAGCACCAAAGTAAACGTTGGCAGGCAGTTTCAGTAAAACATACGGAAGATAAGTTCAATGTGCTTCCAAAAATCACTGAAATAGTAATTTAAATTAATTTAAAATTAAAATTTAATTTAAAATGGTCATTTAAATTTTTCTGAAATAAAATGTCTTAATAGCAAATGAGTTTTATTCATACATGCTTATATTAAAGCATGATGCATTCAAAGAGCACCCAACAAAGAATATTAAGCACTAAAGGAGGAAGATAAAGTCTGTCTGTCAATCTGTGAACACAAAAGGATGAAAAAATTAACTGGCACACTTTGAGGAGGAATCTTAATCAGGAAATGCAGTACATTTCAAGGAATAGAGTAGAGATGGGAAATAATAAACAGGTTATTTTTAGATTTTTAAATGTAAAAATAGTGGAAATACTGAAGAAATTTGACTTTTGAAAGTGTGAATATTATATTTGAAATATATTGGAAATAGCATTTGGGATAGACGTTTGCACACAAGGAGGTACAGCAAAAAGTCTGACAAGACACAATATGCTCTTGCAAGGTGGCTGTAGCTCATGATGGGAAATGTGTTCTTATTATATGAAGACTCTTGCGTCAGAACTAGTAAATGGTGAACTAAAAATATCTGAGATACAGTATAGGGAGTCCAAACTGCCTAATTCTAAGAGAACCTTATAACCTGCTCAGAGCAACATTCATGGGGTTAATTTACAGCTACTTTTGGAAAATGTATAATATCATGTACAAAACTGGTTGTCACTATTAGAAAAGTGAACTGAATGTTTAATTAACTGCACTTTTCATTTATTCACACTTTTTCACACATCTCACCTGAATTCAGACCTGAATGCTGTCTAAATCGTGTGCCAATAGCTTAGTACAAGGGTGTCCACTCTTATCCGTTAAAGGGTCAGTGTGGCTGCAGACTTTCATTCCAAATACACAGAAAAAGAACTGAAGGTCAAGATCAATTGGCTAAAGAGGTAAAATCAGGTGGGGCAACTGCTTCACTGCAATCTGCAGTTACAGCGATTCTTTGCAGAGAAGCTTGGATACCCATGCCTAAGCATATCAGGTCCTTCTCTCGCCCCCCCCCCCCCCTCACTCACACACACACACACACACACACACACACTCTTTGCTGTAAAAAGTGAGCCACAAATCACCAGCAAATGTCCAGCCTGTATATTTATCCACTGAGCAAGGAGACTGAAAGACAAATCTCTAAGCAAAACTACCATCCTGTTTTATTTTATTCCACATTCAAAATATCACCAAAGATGTTCAAAAAAGCATTGTTTAAGCCTGCTTTGTCTATATCACTGCAAGTCTCTGTTTTCACTGAAAAATTGCAACAAATATTCTGATGCATGCTTCTTAATCTTTTATTTTTCTCTCATGTGGCACTTGATAATGAGCTGCTGAGTTATGTTTGGTATGTTAGAAGTGTAAATGTGGAGCTCAGGGGAACCAGAATCAGGATTGGAAAACCTTGCATTAGATAATCTCACTGATACATAACCGACATTTTCCATAAGAAGGCATATTGCAGAAATTGTCAAAACTTATTAAATGCCCATAATTCATCTGTTTGCTCTAATTTGTTATGGATAAAATAATTACAGTTTGCAGTTTAATATATTAATTACTGTTAAAAAATAGTTGTTCTATTAAGTATTTCTATGGATGTATGATGACATTCAGTGCAAATCTACATAATTTTGCCATGCATCTTTCTTAAGAGAGATGTATGAGAGACAGTAATGTTAATATAACCTCAAGTGGATATTGTGCAGCAAACCTCATCCTTGTTATTTTTTGTTTAATTAGTCCATTAAAAAGTATTAAATATTGCAGATATGTTACAAGTTTTTCTGGTGTGGTCTTTCAGTGTTGAAGATGAAGATATTTGCCTGGGCAAGGCTTTGAATACTTACATTTAACATAAAAAAACAACAACAAAAAACTGTAGTACCAGTTTTTTTTTTTAAATAGTAATCAAGGTTTTTAGCAAAATTGGACCCCATAATCATTATGAACTAAATCACGGGATTAGGTGTTACCCCAATGCTGACGCAGTTGTACCTGTGACAATGGTGCTTGTAACAGGCTCTGAAGCTGTGTCTCCATGCATGGTAACTAGAGTAACAATGTATTTTCTGGAAGGCAGGAGGCCTGAAAGGACCGTCCTGGTCTTGGAACCATCCAAAACGACTTCAGATTCCTCACTGGAATCATCTGTAGAGTAGTGCAGATTGAAACTATCAGCAGGTGGGGCTGGAGCACTCCAAGATACGGCTAAGGAGTCAGATGTGATGTCTGAGAAGTAGAGCTGACTCACTGGACGGAAGCCTGTAAACAAATGATGGATGATCATCATTATTATTATTGGTTTGCTTATAGAATGAACTCTTCTGTAACTGGTGAACCTTCTCAGGGAGGAAGCTAAGAAAGCAACACGAGATATGCTGAATCAGTTAGTATGCAGAATGGATGATCTATGGCTACAAACATTGTACAATGAATAATAAACAAACAAATAAACTGAATTTATTAAATATTGATGAATGATATTTTGGAAAAAAAGACTGTAGATCAAAAAAGATGAGAAATGAGAGGTGAAAACTATCCTCATCAGACATACCAAAACAAAGAAATAAACTGAAGCTGAGCTGGTGAATGGGAAAAAGAAAACAGGCTGGCACATAAATTGACTATTAGTGAGTAGGTGCTAAAAAATATGTTAAGAAAAAATTAAGAACCAGATGGTGGACGAATAATTCAAAAGACTTTTAACTGAACTCGTCTATCTCATTTATTTCTTTGGTTTTCCTCTTTTTAAGTCTTTTTAAGTTGCTTCAGTGTCTCTTTGCTAGGTATATACTCAGTTTCCTATGATTTGAGATGTTGCTAAGCCTTTATATTTCTGCTGTATTTTTCAGTTTTTGGTCTGTTTTCCTGTACTTGGATCTCGTTTTCCCTTGGATATCGCTGTTTTGCCCCCTAATTAACAATCCTGTTTTGACCTGTGCCTTTGGATCATGGTTTGGACTCTGGCTGTGCTCCATTTGCATGTGTTTTTTTTCCCTTCTTTGTGACTGTTTGCCTTATTTTCTGCATCACCTGTTTTGTGTGTTCTTTTCTTTTTATACTCTGAACTGTTACATTTTTGTACTTACATCCCTGTACCCTGCACTTGCATCCTACCTCTGTAGTCTGTTTTGTGATAAAAGTTAAAAAAATCGAATTTAAATAGATAAAACTTAAAATTCGCAGACAAATAGTACATGGTATCACCTCATAATAATGTAGTGCAAAAGAAGCCATAGCCTTGTGTTATGAGTTGAATTCTCAGGGCTCCAGGTTAAAAATACAACAAATAACTACTCAATATGTGAAATCTCCACAGTGGGTACCTGTAAAGGCATCAATTGTGGCAGCGGCGCTTTGTTGTCTGCCCCTCTGAGCCGTGACCGTGATAGTGTACTCAGTACCAGGCTCCAGGCCACTCAGAGTGGTGCTGCTGATATCTCTGGGTACAGTTATTTCTGTGGTCACACCACTAGCTGAGGTGTAGCTTACTCTGTAATACTCAATGGGTCCCTGGACAGAGCCCCAGACTAAAGTGATGTTGTTTTCTGTGGAGGCTGTGACCATCAGATCCATGGGGGTATCCAGACCTGTAAAAAAAGAATAAGAAGTAGTAGGGCATCAGTGAAAATATATGGAATGGCCAGGCTTAAAATATTGAATGCTCATGTCTTAAAACAATAATCACTTCTACATTTATTAAAGTAGAAAGCTTATGTACATGTTAATTGTACAGGATAATAGCTGGACTGCTGGAATACAACACATACTAGAAGAAAATTAGAGGAAAAAGATAAGAGCTTATTGGATAAATGAATGTTAAATGCATTGTTTAACATAATGTAAGCAGTCTGATGCTTTACACTGATACCTGTCCTGGCATTCATCGTGGCTGGGTTGCTTTGATTGGTACCCAGAATGGCTGATATCCCAATGCCATATTCAGTGCCTGGTTGCAGATCTAAGGACAGAAATTAGTGATTTCTCTGGTTAAGAATGGCAATATAATAGAATAGATGTGTGAGCATAATAATTGTTAATAATTTGGGAGAATAAACATTTCAAAATATGGGCTCCTAAGTATCATCTGTGATGTATGTGTAAGACAGTAGTTAGTGCTTTCCTTAGAGTGTGTTCAGCTG
Organism: Hemibagrus wyckioides; assembly: GCF_019097595.1. NCBI lineage: Eukaryota > Metazoa > Chordata > Actinopteri > Siluriformes > Bagridae > Hemibagrus > Hemibagrus wyckioides. The sequence continues at coordinate 7,030,538 of NC_080716.1, forward strand.
TTCTGTGACATTTGTGGATCAAATGTCTAATGATCAGATCAAATCTCTAATGAAAGTACTAACTTTAATTAATCTCTACTAAAGATAAAAATATGGAAAAATTGATTACACCATGGACTTTTACACAGAAAAATTGAATCTACAAGAAAGGCATGGCATACCCTGGAGACCAAGAATGTTACCCCTATTAGAAATATGTAAATGAAACTCATATATGCTACAATGAATTGCATATATCTCAATGAATATGGGATACATTCATTGTTAGTTATGTAAAGGCATGCACATCACAGCAAAGAAAGTTTCTCCCTTTTATATCAGTAAGAACAGTAAACATCTTGTTCACACCCACATGCATGCCTTTATAACAAATAATCAATAGAATATATATAGAATATAAAGAAAAAAGCCACACAGCAAACCAATTAAAAAAAATAAAAAAATCCACCTATAATGACCTAAAGCAAGTAATAATGGCATTTGTATGTTAAGTGATGGCCACCAGGGGTAGGGTTACCTATAAATTTAAGTCTACCAGCTTTACAGTGACAAATAAAATAAAAATATATACAATCAGGCCAGTTAACATAAAAATGACATGTCTGTAGAAAACTCTATAAAACATTCAGGCATGGCAGAAAGCAACAAGAAGCTGGGTCAGCAAAGCAGGAAGAAGCAGCAACCCTAGGCAATAAATCAGCAGGATCAATGCTGCATGGAAAATAGACATAATATTATCTGGATCCAAGGTACAATGCCAAGGGTGATGTGCTCTTGATTTTTTAAGGTGCAGCATAACCAGTGAGTGATTATAGTATAACCAGTGAGTGCACTAGCAAAAATGAATTCAACCAGCCCCATTAATTAATTTTATGGGGGGAAGGTAGCTCAAGTGCTTAAGGCTCTGGGTCATTGTCCGGAAGCTCGAGGTTCAAGCCCCAGCACCACCAAGCTGCCACTGTTGGGCCCTTGGGCAAGGCCCCTAACCCAGTGTGCTCCAGGAGTGCTGCGTCATGGCTGACCCTGTGCTCTGACCCCAACCCCCAAGGATGGGATATGTGAAAAAAGAATTTGACAGTGCAGTAATGTGAGAAATACAGACAACTTGACATAATTACACAGAATGAGCTTTGCACCACAATGCTACAGACTCTGCATTGTCCCAACCTTTTTATACTTATCAATTAGCCCACATGATTGAGGGCAGAAGGGGCTGTGCAAGTGCAGCCAGAATGAGGAAAGAAAAGGACAGCATGTGACATGAAGAGTAGTTTGTGAGGGTATGGTGGATGACATCTGCTAACCTTCACCAACCTGGTTGACATTTGTCATGTGACAAGCTAGCTATTGAGAATTAGGAAATAACCAAATTGGGAGAAAATGGGGTATAACAATGTAGCAGTGGAATTTAAATTCATGAAAGATTCATGACCCTTTCTGGCTTCAGAGAGTAATTTCAGCCAGTAACTTCACGTTTGGTCTTGAGTCTTATGGACAGACAGTGCAGTAAATCACATTTCACAAAAACGGTAAAAGCATATTTCACATTTTACAAAATGTTAAAGTGATCAGAATACAGGTGATGTTTTGCTTAGTAGTTTTGCTTATTTTTTTTGCCCAAATCCTGTTTGTCTGTCTTGATGTCTCCTAGTAGTCTAGTGGCAGGATCCTGCTTTCATTGGCAAGGCCCGGGTTTGATCCCAATCAACCAAACAAAAACCAATGCACAGAGATGGAGTGAGCTCAAATTACACAGGTATAGGCTATTTATTATGTTTTGGCAGCTAAATTAATGAAAGGTTAAATAGGAGAACAAACAATGATTTAGGCACAGGACAAAAATCAACCTCTAGCCTGCCACTAAGGACACTTCACTGACACTTGAGCACAAGTGTATTGCTTGCATACTGTATACTGGAGGTTTAAAGGCATGTCTCCACACATACTGACTTAACAGCCAAGCTAAGGAAGTACTTCCCAAGACTCATGTTCTACCCAAGCCAAAGTCATAATAATTGCAAAATCACATTCTGTGTGAACTGCAGATGTCCCAGAATAACAAGGTGGAAGCAGTAAAGAGCTTTCCCCAGTGTATCAACAAAAAAGGTTGGTGCATGCTGTTCTTTGGAAACCTTCTTATTACTTTATGACTTTATATCTCTATTATTGTACCCATCTCCCTTTCACAGTTGACAAGAAAAATACAACTGGAGAATATCAGCCCAAGCACTAATAGTGGAACTGGTGCTAAGCAGCAATGCAGCACATCACAAAAATGTTGAACATGCCAAGTGATGAATACCACATCCTAATCATGTCTCTCTGGCTTTTTTTATCACACGGACTCAGTGGGCGAGTGCTGCCCTCTAGATGAAGATGTATTTCACCAAGTTGATCACAAGAGCACTACCCACACAAATCTTCGAGGCACTAGAACACACTCTTCCTTTTTCCCCACTCGGGCCAACACAAATAAAACACCCATGAAAGGTTCTATTTACATCTGTGTATCTAGTGTGCTGAACACTTCATGGATCTCACTTTGTCCACAAGGATTATATCATGCTGGAACATGATATAATGTTTTATGCATTTTCACCTTTTATTTGATTAATTGAGACACATATGAACATGGCAATCACACTCAGGTTCCCACGCAAACTAATAAATTATAACGACTACAGCTAAAAAGAAAGCCACAATAAACTTGTGTAGCTGCACATTATCCATCTTGATAGATGACCACTATGAGTGAAACCCTGGAACATAAAAAGGAGCATGCTGACCAGTGGGAGGACAGTTTACTCACATGTGACTTGCATTAATGTATTTTGGTACACTTTGAAATTTTGATATATGAATGTGAGCCAATCCAATGAGAAAATGCAACATCCTAACAATTCAAGCCTACATTGGCGCAAAGTACAGACAAACACCCTTAGTTCCATTGAAAGGAAATCTTAATTCTACAGCATGTAGAGGAATTCTAGACATCTGTTTCTAACTTTTTCAATAGTTGTTGGCAAGCAGCATATTGGTGTTAAAGTCATGTTTCCATATACTTTTTGGCAGACAGTGTTAATAAAATGAAAGGACTCAACATTGTCAGTTGAGTCAACATTGACAAGTCAACAATGTACAAATTTTTAAGTCAACCAAAAGAACAGAACTGGGCAGAGTAAGATTTTAAAGATGTGTTGAACTCACTTGTGAGAGTTGTCTTGGTTGTTGCTTCACTGCCACGTGGAATTATAACTTTATTGTACTGATCTCCAGCCAGTGTACTGTACACAACAGAGTAGTTCTGCACAACAGCCTTGCTGTTGTCCCACTCCAGCTCCAGAGAAGTGGATGTCTTAGAGAGTACCCGCAAGTGCTTGGGTGGATCAATCTCTGTAAAAAATAAAGAACAAACTAAAAGCTGATCATCAGGCATCAAATGTACAATGTCACAATGCAATTCATAGTATGTCTAAAGATGCTTATATGATGACTGCTATTTTTTGGCCAGTAAAAAAGTTATAGGGAAGGATGATTGAGCACAAACTGAAGTGTCATAGTAGCAGATAAAAACATTCTGCTTGGAGTCTCAAATAATCATCATGGCTGTCATATCAATTTTTTTTTTACCTCTGGGTCACTTCTTGTCTACATTCTCTTCATTCTAGGGTGCTCTTCATCCTAACCTCTCTGCTGACCTCTCTTGTTTTTTTCTGTCCATCATACCAAACCTTGATCTCTTTACCCATTATTTTTGCAGTTCTTTGCAGCCTTTCTACCTTTGGTTGTAGGTGGAATTTCTAAGTCAATATATCTGTTTTTCACTGAAGCTTCTCTTTCTTTCATTTCAGCCTGTCTTTCATTCATCCCAACCTCTATGTACTTTATCACAGCCTCACATATTGTCCACCCATCGTACCAACCTACTGCTTTTTTTTCTGCAAGCAAACAAATGCACTGGCATCTTTTAGTGCTATTTTATGTATTGATGTGCAATGCACCTATTGTCACAAAATAAAAGCAGAACTTTGAGAAATCAATTCAGTCAGAAATCGATCATTTTAAACCAATACTTGATGTTCTGTCATGGTGTATGTCCCATGATGTGTGCTTACCTGTGATAAACTCAGCAGAGGTGATTCTACTTTCATTGCCCTTGTAAAAGCTGCTAACTAACACTTTATATCTGGAGCCTGGCTTTAAGACTTGTAGTGAGTATTGACTCAAACTTGGCTCCAGATGAAATGTGGTCATGGGTTCACCATAACCCACTATTCCATATTGCAGTATAATCTCATCCACTTTGGCCCTGGGCAGAGTCCACTCAACAAATGCCACTGTGTCTGAGACATCCCGGATCATAAGCTGGGTTGGTCCATCAATTACTGAAAATCAGAAATCAAAATAGCCAAAATGAAAACAATAGTGCACACAAAAAATCACAGAAGTAATGAGCAGACCTAAAGCTGGAAATTAGATTAGATCAGATTCAACTTTATTGTCTTTGTGCAGTGTACAAGTACAGGCCCAATGAAATGCTGTTAGCATCTAGAACTTAAAACCTCATACAACTGTCCAAAAAAGTACACAATGCCTATACTAATGTATCTCCTCAAAAAGCAAAAGCAGAAAAATGTAGATTATTCCACAGCAGAAAAAAATGAGTGTGTTTGAATTCCACTGCCATTAAGAAACAAGGGTGCCACGAAGGGATGTACTTGGTTGCAGCAACATTTAGGTAGGTGATATGTGTCAAAGTAACATCCACATGAATGCCACGACCTAACTTTTCCCAGCATAACATTAACCAGAGAATCAAACTGCCTTTTTCACATAGTGCATGGACACTGACTGTTGTGTGGATATGTAGCTAGCTGTGATTTGTGCTACAGTACACGAGCTGTTTGATTAGACTAGTTCACTCCCCATGATATATAGAAACTTCATATTTATTGCTTAAATATAGATTCACCTCAGTTACTGTTCATTGCACATATTTTGTATTCACTGCCTTTGCAACTATTGTCTGTCTTTTGCCTACTGTCTACCATCTTGTCTATTGACTAGCCTGACAGTGTTTTATTATACTGTACAAACCTTGTATTGGTTAAATAACATTAAAGTTGAACTGAATTGAGTTAAATGATAATTAACTCAAAACTGGCTATGAAACACACAGGTAATCTTTTGCATTAGATTAACTAGTAAACTTCAATGGAACAAAGTGTTTCTACATGTACAGAAATAGTACAGACATTTAAATTATCAATCAAACTTATTATAATTGTGTCTTTTGCATTTGGAAGTGTTTGCATACTACATTTAAGCATGAATTACAAGAGAATGGAGATCTGAGCCACCTTATCACCCAGGGAAAACGCCACAGACCCAAATAAAAGACCATTTTTTTTTTATTATTGTGCTGTTCAGTTATAAACCTGTATTTTGATATAAGTATAGACATAGAACAATAACTGCAAGTACAGTGTAGTTCATGTGATTGAGTTTGGCTCTTGCTTTTGTAGAGTCATATCAGTTGAGTGCTTTAATTGGTCCTTAGTATTTATGCCTCTACAATGAATATGTAAAACATTAATAACATCAAATTCACAATTATTGTCTCTTTAATATTGATTGACTAGAATTAATGGCAATTTCACAGCAGACATACAGCTTGGATTGCTTTGGAGAAGTTCAATTGAATCTAATCATTCTGTCTGTATGTGACAGAAAGAAATTTTGAAATTAACTTCATAATTGCTGACAGGCCTGCTCATTCATCAAGTTGACATTTTCCATTTCCAAGGCAGCGTGATTTGTTACTGAATTTTATAGGTCTATCCCAGTTCTAATGCTCTGGTTTAAGGCTGCCTGAAAATGCAGTGGTATAATTTCACCCAAACACACATGGTAGATAAGAGTATGTTAAGTAGATAATAATGTTAAGTACAAAATATTCCAGTAGGACAAGAGCATCAGTTATGGTCAAATTCACACATGAGCATATTTAGAGGATAAAAAGAGACATGAAGCATGTTAAATTGTGGGGAGTCATTGAATTGACAAACTAAACAAACTCACATGTTGTAACAGTGGCAGTGACAGGCTGGCTCCTGCCTTGGTCTTTCAGTGCCACCAAATTTACAGTGTACTCCTCTCCAGGCTTCAGACCAGTCTGATTGTAGGATGTGATGGTACTGGGCAGCTGGGTTGTCATTCCTCCATTATTGTCCTGTTGTGAAAACCCACACACACACACACACACACACACACACAGAGCAAGCTTCTTTAGCCCCAGATTCATAGACACAGATCAAGATGCAGTAAAATGTGCAAAAATGAATGGGGAACACCACAGAAACTGACAGTTTTTCAGAAGAAGACTATACCAAAGACTATGAATGCTATACCAAACCAAATGTGCATTATATCTGCAATTTTTCATGCAATGTACCGTATCTGTGTACACAAGGTTGGCAGCCATAACAGTCCGTTTACTGGTAAACACTAGAGGGTTCTTGATTTATATTCTTGTTCCCTTGTGTGTTTGCTCTTAGCTTTCTGATCTCTTGCCACACAAAACTCTATCCATTATGATATTGAACAAAACCAAGTAAGCATTTTACACTTTTAGACTTAATCCTTTTTGGCTAACCCTAATAATCTCAATGTGATTTTCCTTGTGCCTTTCTATAACCTTCAGCACAATAGGATTAAACAGCCACTGACACTCACTGCATGTGTGTCTTTGTAGTCAGCGCATACCTTCTCTAACTGTTTGTTCTTCTTCTGACTTTCATGTAAAACTACAGGTTCTGTAAAACCATTTATCAGAAAAGGCACACTTATCCCACATTTAGGCTATGGACAGAAGCTGAGAATTAAAAAGGCTAGCATTTATAAAGGGAGTTAAAGCCCAAGCTTGCTTTAAAATGTGGCTTTAAATTAAATTTCACAATTAAGAATCAACAAAGTCAACCATGGATATAATAATGTATTTTGCTGGCTAAGGACAGTCTAGTACTTGCCCTAGGATAAAACAGCAATGCTATAAAATAAAATTTTAATTCTGTCTTTTTGTGTTCTCATTATAACAAAACCAATTTGTCTGTCTCTTGTAACTCAGTAGATACATAGTTTTCACAGACTACAGCATTAATAATCCACAATGGCAATAAAAGTGTCTCTGGATGTTCAACACAGAATTGTTAAAAGAAGAAATACACGTTTGTCAAATAGCGACAGGCGGGTTCCTTTCTGCCATTTTGGAAATGATGGGTGAAACGTTGAAGGGATGTGCTGCTTGCTGTAATGTAATTTCCCAGCTGGGGGCTTACTCATACATTTGCTACTCTTAAGTTGGTGTTTCATGTCAGTGGTTCTGATCATGGCAAGAGGTATCAGATACTGTCAATAGGTAAAGCTCTTTGTATGGTATAATTGGCAGGGCATTAAAGAGTCCAAATGCTTATAATTGAGTATGTATGTTTAAAATATCAGAAAATCATGCTTAATGGACAATCAATTAAACCAGGAAAGAAAAAAAAGTCTTACCATGGGAATGAAGCTTATTTCCCAACCATCAAACAAGTAGTCAAAGGGTTGCCACTGAACCTCCACTGATGTTTCCATGATAGATTTGAATATTAGTCCATCAGGATTTGAGAGATCTGGAAGGCACACACTGATGCATTATTTGCTTTTGTCTTCACTATGGTCAATACATCATAATTTTATGATGATTCTCCACTTGCTAACTGTCAGTGCAACAAACAAATGGGGCTATTGGAAATATTTTTGAAAGAAAGAAAGAAATACAGCAAAAAAGCAATTTCGAAATAGCAAAACAGAGCACAATCCATGTTTTTTAATTACAAATCCAATTTATACTTCTAGAAAATTAAGTCCTCCATGTGCTCCATTTGTTGCATTTGAATCTTACCACATATGTCAATCATGATTACAGATGTTAGAAAAAGCATAACCAACCCATGGTGATAACAGCCTGAAACTAATTACATGGCCCAGTCCCTTTCAAATTCAATTTGCTCCCATTCACATTATTATCAGTAAATTATCTACAGTTAAATTATTAACAGTTCTTGCAGCAGAGGTTCATTCAGTAGTGGTTATTATTTCTAGGCAGAAAGCCCAGCTGAATGTTGACAACAATATGTTAATTTGCTGTGGTGTGGGGGAAGCAGTAGAATTCTGGGCATTGGCAGTTCTTGTTTAGTTGCACAAGGTTGACAAGCAGTGAGTGCATGCAAAGGATGCTGGAGAATTATGCCAACTTGCTTTCCAGTAAGTGGCATGAATCAAATCTTATTCATCTGACAATGCAGGCCAGTGGTTTATTTGCAGGCAAGACATGGTGTGATTGTGTATGTTCAACAAATACACTGCATAATACTGCATCCAGCCTTATCAAACTTGCATTTGAAACTGTTGATAGAACTGATACCCTTAAAAGCTTAACTATTATGACTATGATACCATTTGTGTGCTAATTATTGCTCCTTATGTCATCATTTCACCCTCATATCATATCAAGGAGTTTTCCTTGCCACCTCTGGCTTCCTCAATTTAAAATGTTTAATTTTGAATATTATATATTTTAAAATTACATATTGAACTGAACCTTATATGAACCTTAAATTGATCTTATATGCTTGGGTGGTATTATGCCTGACGGATAACTTGCTTTGCATAAAGTCATATAAGTCTATAATGTAAGCAAACCTTACATTAGATTTTACAAGATTTTACAGATTTTACAAGAAATCTCCCGAAACACTTCATGCACAGTGTACAGCAATAGTTGCAGATTATATATAGATATTCAGCTTTGCAAAGTCAAATTTTGTCAACAATATCAGACTAAGAGAAATAACCCCCTTTTTTTACAATGTTATTTGATTAATAAAACTAAAATCTAATCAAACAAAAACAATGAACTTACAGGTTGAGGCCACAGTGCTGACTGGCACACTGATGACATTGTCAATGACTGTGTACACATTGATGTTGTACTCCAGACCTGGCTCCAGCTTATTTATGGTGGTGTTTGTCACATTTCCTTGAACTCGCAATTCCAGCTGTAGTCCACCAAGGCTTGTTGGAACATAAGTGATCAAGTAGTCTGTTACAACTGATGACCCTTTCCACTCTATGTCAATCGTACGCTCTGTCACCCTACGCACTTGCAAATTCATGGGTGGTGCCACTGCAAGGACAGAAGGATGGGGAAGTGTAAGTAATAGTATCCGTACATATGGTATAAAAAGGACTAAAAAAGAAGTTTTAAAAGTTAAAAGCAAAATTTGACAAACATCTTGACAGATGTCAATCAGTCAACCAACATTATCTGAAAGTAGGATTCAGTGATTAATTATGTTTTGTTTTGATTCATTCATTCTAGTATTTGTCATTTAACATAATGTTATTTACATATGTAAGTTATAAATAACTGCCAGTGCCAATATGAAACTTTCCAAAACAGTCACATAGTGGCATACAGTATAATAGAGTATATCCAGTACACACCATCATCATAAAGCCATCATTTATTAAGCTGGTAGGTATAGTATAACCTATGAGAAAGTAGAACATGTGCAAGCTCCCATCCTATTAATGCTTAGATATTAATTACCCTGTGAGCTTATAGCAAAGAGGCCAAATTGTGTGCTTCATTAGTAGTCAGCACACATAAATTCATGTACAGTCTGTCAGATGAGCCCCTAATATTTGTACACTCTCAATTTCTGCATACTTTGCAGCTGTAGTGAAGCATTTGACCATGACCAACCTTCAACAACAAAAACAGCAGTCCCCTAGAAGACAGTAATGTTGCTTTAAAAAAAACAGACTTAATGGTGTGTTAAATCAAATGATAGCAGACTGTTTTCCTTGCCAGTTGGGATTTTTTAGCACACAGTCTGTCCTGTTCCTCATGCAACTCGTTGTAACAACTTGCAAGGCTTGCAACACATTTTCAAAATAGGACAAGTAAATAAGCTTAATTAAAATTTATATCAATTTGATATATTTTTGCCAATGATATAAAGTGACACTTTCTCATTTTCTTTTTTATTAGGAGCTAAAACATTGATCTAAGGTAGTTACTTATAAAAAAGCAGATTTGTTCTATCAGCAGTTTTCAGACTCTCATAAGAGTCATAATTTCATGCTATAACAGAATTGAGATTTTCACCTATAGTACAGTACATCATGGTTGAGATATCAGTAAGATTTCAGAATGCACACAAACTGTAGAAAAATATTTCTGCATCTTGCTGCTAGATGTAACCTTATTTAAAACTCACGCTCATTTATTTCAAGTATTCTGGATATATAAAGAGAAAAAAAACCCATATGTTTAATTTTATAAAGCCAGAACAGGATAGTTTAACACAGAAATTTTATTACAATAGCTAAAGTCCTTTGAACACAGTCAATGATGAAATAGTACTTATAAAGAAAGTATTTAATTTAATGTCAATTTTCCATCTGGCATGTTAAAAATTAAATAAAATTGCCTTCAATATTTCTAATATGAGTCATATCCAGCATACCCCTAGATACACTGGAATGCAAAAGTTTGGGCACCTAGATCTGTTAATTTGTTCCTGGGAATAGTTCAGTGAGTAGATCAAATTAACGAGAAATTTAAAATTGAACTTATTTGCAACCATGATCAAAGGTATGTTTGGAGACATAAGGACACAGTGCAGTACCACAGAAACATTTCAGTAGTAGAGGGAAGACTAGTTTCAATTAAATTATTTTGAATCTTGGAAACAGTCTGTACATCCTCTGTAAAAAAAAAAATTGAAGAGAGGATTGCTTATACAGTGGGAGAATGATCCTAAACACACCTCAGAACTAGAAGCTTTTTGCAAGGAAAATAAGCAAAAAATCCCCCAAAACAAAAGTATCTATATGCTGTGATACTTGCCAAAGGGCATGCCCAAACCTTTGTTTCACGTCCTTTTCTTTCTTTGTTAACAAAAAAAAAATGTAAACAGAAATCTGGCTAAAATATTAAAGAAATGTAGCATCTTTATACCTATTGAAAGTCTGGTCATTTTTTACTCGCCTAGCTATTTAAAGTAACAAATATTTTGACCAGGGTGTCCAAACATTTGCATGCCTCTGTATCTATTAAAATAAAAATAATAGAAAACATACTAGGACCGTTTATCAAACCATACCCATCTCTTGCTCATCACCTGCCTTTGCTTAAGGGCATACAACACCCATGTGCCCTAGCATAAAATGCACATGTGCCCTAGCTATTGCATTAAGAAGTGACTCAGCTGGTGATGTAGACCCTGGGCTAGACCTATAGACATAGATGACCTGTCTATGGGTGCTTTAAGTTATATAAGGCTGATAAGACATGCCATCTAGAGCTCATTGGTTCTCTGCATTGAATGCGACATATAGTATCTCACAAAAGTGAGTACACCCCTCACATTTTTGTAAATATTTTATTATATCTTTTCATTTGACAACACTAAAGAAATGACACTCTGCTACAGTGTAAAGTAGTGAGTGTACAGCCTGTATAACAGTGTAAATTTGCTGTCCCCTCAAAATAACTCAACACACAGCCATTAATGTCTAAACCGTTGGCAACAAAAGTCAGTACACCCCTAAGTGGAAATGTCCAAACTGGGCCCAAAGTGTCAATATTTTGTGTGGCCACCATTATTTTCCAGCACCATTATTTTCATGTTGGAATACTGCCCTGTGGCCCAGTCTCCGAAGGGAGGGGATCATGCTCTGCTTCAGTATGTCACAGTACATGCTGGCATTCATGGTTCCCTCAATGAACTGTAGCTCCCCAGTGCCGGCAGCACTCATGCAGGCCCAGACCATGACACTCCCACCATCATGCTTGACTGTAGGCAAGACACACTTGTCTTTGTACTTCTCACCTTGTTGCTGCCACACACGCTTGACACCATCTGAACCAAATAAGTTTATCTTGGTCTCATCGGACCACAGGACATGGTTCCAGTAATCCATGTCCTTAGTCTGCTTGTCTTCAGCAAACTGTATGCGGGCTTTCTTATTCGTGCATCATCTCTAGTAGAGGCATCCTTCTGGGACGACAGCCATGCAGACCAATTTGATGCAGTGTGCGGTGTATGGTCTGAGCACTGACAGGCTCACCCCCACCCCTTCAACCTCTGCAGCAATGCTGGCAGCACTCATACGTCTATTTCCCAAAGACAACCTCCGGATATGACACTGAGCACGTGCACTCAACTTCTTTGGTGGACCATGGCGAGGCCTGTTCTGAGTGGAATCTGTCCTGTAAAACCGCTGTATGGTCTTGCCCACAGTGCTGCAGCTCAGTTTCAGGGTCTTGGCAATCTTCTTATAGCCTAGGCCATCTTTATGTAGAGCAACAATTCTTTTTTTTCAAATCCTCAGAGAGCCATGAGGTGCCATGTTGAACTTCCAGTGACCAGTATGAGAGAGCGTGAGAGCAATAACACCAAATTTAACACACCTGCTCCCCATTCACACCTGAAACCTTGTAACACTAACAAGTCATGTGACACCGGGGAGGGTAAATGGCTAACTGGGCCCAATTTGGACATTTCCACTTAGGGGTGTACTCACTTTTGTTGCCAACGGTTTAGACATTAATGGCTGTGTGTTGAGTTATTTTGAGGGGACAGCAAATTTACACTGTTATACAGGCTGTACACTCACTACTTTATATTGTAGCAGAGTGTCATTTCTTCAGTGTTGTCACATGAAAAGATATAATAAAATATTTACAAAAATATGAAGGGTGTACTCACTTTTGTGAGATACTGTATATCTTTAGTTTAGATTGAGATATTCTGGTAGTACCTTGAGAAAAGTAGGGATTCTTTTAATTAGGCAATGAACTAGGTCCAGCAGATGAAGTCCAGCAGATGAGGTGAAGATCATTAAGAAAACAGCTTGACTTAGCACTGGTGCCTCATTAAACTTTTTCCAGTCATGAATTAATCCACCTGTGGAGATGCTCTAAGAGTTAGAAAGCTGGGAGAGCAAGGCTGAAAGAGTCGCTTGACACCCTGTGCCGACCATCAAGAACTTGAAGTCCAGATGGTCTACAATGCCAGCTGGACCTTACACCAGGGGGCCAGACTTCACAACCCCCCAGCCTGCAAGGAATGTGATTAACTCCATCTGATGGGGATGATTCCTTTTGATAGGAACACATCAGGGAAAATGATAATAAGCCGCATAATTAAACACAGACCTGAACAAGTCCTATGCCTGCATGTCCTGAACTATATCTGCATTTGGAAGGGGAGAGGGTTTCAGAAATTGTTCTCAAAACAAAAATTGGACAAAAATCACCATCCTTTCTACGAGCAAGGAAGTTGAATAGGTGTCTACAAATTTTCTATTGCATCTTCGTGGGACATGGCAACAATTTTTTTCAGGGTTTGAGATTGCCATTAAGCTCTGAAAAGACCGGTGGCTGGTGGCAGAACTGCAGTTTGTATTCCTGCAACACGACTTGGATCTGATGTAGTTGCCATTCTGTAAAATCCCGGTACCCTGCTGTTCGAAGGTGTGTTCCACAAAAATTTATAGTGGTATAAGGGCACATGCAGTTAGATAGATGAAAGGTACTTGCCTCCTACCTGGAGTGTGTTGTTCTGGCTTTACCTGCCTATAGTTAGTGTGAATCAGATGATTCCCTTCTTAGCACTGGGCAGATGGAACCAACTGTGGTGAGGCAAAAGTGCCACAATGACCATTTGTTTCACAGTGCTGTATTTGTGATTCCAAAGCTTCCAGCAGGTCTAAAGAGTGGCTCTGCCATACAAAGCAGATTCTGTGGTGCACTCATCAGACATAGAAGATTGTCTTGACCACACTCAGCAACATGTATAAATAAAGCTAACAGAAAGCTGCCTTGAAGCTTGCCTGATGGCAGGAGTGAAGTGTCTTACAATGCAAGTTTGGCAGATTGCATAATTGTCAGCAGCAAAATAGCTAAATGTTTTTACTTTGAATGGATTTTTTATTCCGATATTCAGGAAATATTATTTTTACCCTTAGCTTCTAAACCACCAGAAAAAAAGGTTCTCCAAGATGATGTTGATGTGAATAATCCTTTGAAAAGGTTATTTTTAGTGCTGACATGAGACATGCACAGCTGGACACAGCTCACTGAGTAGTCTTGCTCAAGATAATTTTAATTAGCAGTGTGGCTTTTGGCCATATGCTGCAGTGACTGAGATGGAGCCACCTCCATTTTTTATTCTGGCCAACTGCTGCATCATAAAGCTGAAAATGTGTGTGTGTGTGTGTGTGTGTTGTACACTTGAACTATTGAAAAATACTAAGAAAACCACTTAATGCAACTCTCTGTCTATATTCCTGTAAATTATTTTGTTTTTGATACAGAATATGCCAATTATTTTTGCAAAGTGTGTATAAGTGTTTTGGGCAGAACACTGTGGAATCTGGATGAATATTTGCTGTACAAAAGGTGAGGTTTTAACTAGAAAAAAATATCAAAGACATGAACCAAAACAAACGTGGAAATGTAAACAAAAAACAGATGAAATGATACATATGCCATAGCACTGCGGGTTACCATGCTGTGCAGCTCGGCTTGCAATGCTAGCCATGAACAGAGGATTAGTGATCATTTCAATGTAACTGGAAAATTGTGTTGTATGATGGTTTGGGACCAGAGAATGATCACGGCTGTAGGCACTGACTGAAACACACATTAAATTCCATATAATTAACTTCCCATTTTACAGAACTGCTTCATTTTGCTATCACTTGTCTGAATTGAAAATGTCACTTCATGCTGCTCCTAAAGCTTAAAGCACCCGAGTTGAACATTAGAATTGCTCACTCTTTCTGCCAACACCCTTGTGATTTTCCCCTCAGTTGAAAAAAAAATGAGCAATTTTGCCTCAACCACGTATTCATGAACCTGAGAATCAAATAGCATTGAATTGGTAGTGTGATTTGCCCATTTTCTCTTTCATCTTGCTCTTCTTTCTCATGAGGTGACAGCTGTTTTCAGCAATAAAGTCTGTTTTTTCCTCTCTTTTTTGTTTCTCAGAACAACCATAAAAGCAAGTGAGCACTATTCAGAAACTGCCCAGGCCTGACTAATGTGAAGAACCTTCTGAGTTGAATGTGACTTTCAACAAATGAATGATGTTAAACTCAGACATCACCAATTTTATAGCTTCAGTGTGTGCAGAGGCTTTAGCGGGGGGTTTAATTGCTGGTGCTTGGTGTGCAGCTGCTCTTTTACTTGAGGTAGCCTTGTGCATGGATTTGGTGTGGTTTTCTAGAATCATTCCTTATCCCCTACAAGATTTAAACATTTAAGTAGTAATTTGGTGAAAGATCTGAACTCACTTTAAAATGATTCTATCTTCTATCCCGACTGAAAATCTGTAATGGGTGATTTATACTTCTACTATAAGGCATCATGCTGATGCATATAAAGAATACTTAAGGTGCAGTCATCACATGAATTACATCAAAAGAGACAGCAAGAGACAGAAATAGAAACTCTCAGAAGCCAAAAATTTGTTTTGTAACATGCTGGGGGAACCTTATGTGATCAATTATAAAGCAGATCTCACTGAACACATTTCTGAAGCCTTTTCACTTTATGTATCCAGCAGTATCAAGCAGTCCATATAACAAAGCATTTCAATGTAACTAATGTTTAAATTCGGTTTCTATCAGTGACTGTATAATGGATGCTTTAGACTTTCTGTTAGTGAGTTGCTGAGGTTTACATCATCTGTATTGTGTTTATTAGAGAATATTGAATATTTTGAAAGACAAAATAAATTGTAAGTGTTAAGCTTCTTATATTTTAGTGAGATTATATGGAATATTGGAGTTGCTGTGATTTGGCCATATTTCATCAGTGTTGTACATATTCATATATAAGCACATGATTGTGTGATACTGCTTCTTTACAACAGTATAAAAAATTAATACTGACTAAGTGACATTTTAGACACAATATAGCCAAATGCTTTGTTTATTTTTTTTCTCCGCTAGTGGAAATAGATCCCAAAAAAGACACACTTAAGTCAGGTACTTGGTAGCTAGCCCACATTGATTTGTGTACGCCCATTAAATCTTCCTACTCATTTCCTGTCATTACAAACATTTAATTTAACTTTATTATTATTATTTGTTTGTGTTTTAGTCTTTAAGGGTCAGTGTATGTGCATGCATCATTCATGTTTGGATGAGACAATGTATTTGGAAGGATAATTTTTAACCTTTGGGAATGACAATTCAGATTTTTTTTAATCCAAAAATATATTTCTTTAAATACAGGTACTCAGGTATCTCTTTGGAATGATTGTATTCTGATTATATTCTGTTCTCAATGCATGAAGCTTGGATAATCGCACCCACCTGAAGCACACTCGTCTCCCATGTAACCCTCCTGGCACACACAAAATCCACCTTTACATTCTCCCTTGAGGCTGCAGTTGTTAGCGCAGGAGATACGTGAGCAATCTTCACCAAGGAATCCCAGCCTGCATTGGCAGGTTCCATTGACACAGAGCCCCTGCTCAGAGCAGTCATTCAGGCATCTGTTCATGGAGCAATCATCTCCAGTGTAGGCCTCCCAACACACACATTCTCCAGCAATACATACACCCTGGCCCGAGCAGTCTCCAGGACATCTAGGCTCTGAGCAGTTTTCTCCACTGAAGTCAGTGTCACACACACACTCGCCTTCAACACACACACCCTGACCAGAGCAGTTCCCAAGACATTGTGGTTCTGAGCAGTTTTTACCCATCCAGCCTTCATCACACACACAGCCACAAACATCCATGCTGAAGGTGCCATGTCCACTGCAATAAGGGCCAAAATCCAGCCGACCTAGGAAGAAAATAACACAAAATGTATTATTCTGTTTTAATGTTTACAATTGCCTCTAACCCTAGACACTATTATCAAAACATATAGTGAAGCATTATGTTTTAGACAAATGCTGTTTTCCTTCTTTACAGCTCCAGAGAGTTAACATGTCAGCTCAGTTATACCCCAAAGATTTTGTTCAAGAATGACAGGTATAAATGTAGTTTCTCACACGTGTTCTCATTATTAAAGAGAGTGTTTTATTAACGGAATCATGGTTTCCGACCTCACAGCTATTGGGCCCCTGGTTTAAACCTAAGATACTATTTGTGTAGGGTTTCACATGTTCTCCTCTTGTCTGCATGCGTTTCCTCTAGGTTCACTGATTTCTTCCCACCTTCTAAATACCTGCTGGCAGGTGGACTGGAAACTGTATTGCCTCTAGGTATATTTAAGTGTATGAATATGTTTGCATAGTTCCTGTGATGTGCTAGTATTCTATCCAGGGTATAGTTCTGCCTCTGCCACTGGCTTTGGATCCACCATGCCCCCCTAATGAGCATAATGCCGTTACTGAAGAATGATTGTTTTCCTTTACCAATACAATATATTCCTTCACTATTAAATGAACTGAAAAAAAGTACATGATTGAAAATCATTTCAGTTACTATGAGTAAAAGAGAGGTAAAAATTTGCTACAGAGTCTTAAGCTTTATCATGTGTCTAATTACTATACGATGCTGACGTTTTTAATGGCTAAAAGTAATTACATCACTTGTTTGTGCAGTTAGGCAGCAATATTACATAATCACTAAGAGATTATTTGACCTAAAAATCATGTTAAAAAATTAATGGACTGTTAACAAAAGCTGAACTGTTACAAAATGTGTTTTAATGTGTTTTAATGTAGTGTAATTTATTAGTTAACATTTACTAATAACACACAGTTTGAAATCTAGCCCCAGACAAACCTGAATCAACAATTCATATTTACATAATATTACACACATATTTATCACACACCTATTTTTCACTCATTGCATTATCACACAGGTATACCCATCCACTCGCTAATCACCCACTTTATAATCACCTATAATAAGCTGACAACTGTATAAAGAAAAAAGAACTTTGTAATAATAAATGTGTTAAATGTTTGATATGATCATATTGTGAAGAGGAGTCCTATTATGAATATTATCACAGCAGGAGTGCTTAAGAGGTGCAAGGCTCTGTGGTACACAATACAATTATCCACTGATGCATGGAGGTGAGTCATAGTCATAAGCTGTTCTTCGGATGTGAATTTTAAGAAATGGAAATTTTAATAATTTAAAAATAACTGATGACTTAATGACTGAAATTAAGCCTGATTCATGACGTTTCATATCAGCTGTTCTTCCATTAGTACCAATTTAAAACAGATAATTTTGTTCCAAACAGAAAATGATATTTAAATACTGTGTATCTTATATTATTAATGAGGTGGAGTTTAACAATCATCCCCAGATTACTTTCCAAGTTTGAAAAAATGCATGAAAATGTCTTGTAGAATTATTAAAGAACAAACATAAAATAAAATATTCAAACAAACAAACAAGTAAACAAAAAAAGCCAATCTATTTATCTTGGACTCACCAAGGACTAAGTTATCCCCACAGCAAGCACCGCTACACTGTGTTCTGAGCAGTGAAACTTCTCTCTCCAGCATCTCTATGCGACTGGCTAGCTGCTGCAGCATGGCTGAAGCCGGGCATGAACATGCTGCCTTGGGGATGTTGATGCGGTGGGTGAAAGTCACCTGGCTTTCCGAGTCCATTGATTCCTCTTCATACACTTCACCTGATTTATCACTCCCTGTGGATCCCTTTGAGTCCAGATCCACTGAGCACAGGGACTCTAGTGGCACATTAATGTTGTACACGTGGTTGAATATCATAGGCTGGCTCTGATTGTTGGTGTTTCCATTACCATCTGTGGCTTGCCTTTTGATCCTAGCTGTCCATACTGTTTTGTCCTTGTGGGCTGGCACAGCATGAATACTAAGGAACAGCAATGCTAGGCTCATCAGAGGACATAGTACTTTTATGGACCCACACATCATGGCTCTGGGTCTAAAAGGCATAAAGAAAAAAGAATAATGCTAATTTAGTCCATCATAGGAAACTAATTAAGAAAAGGACAGTGGTTAATAGTAATTAATAATATTCCTAAAAGCTGTTGTATAAATCATTTCTTAGTAAGGATTAGAAAGTAAGGTGTGAAATTCAATGCTGTAAACAGTGGCATCACTGAACAAAGATTACCCACACCTCACTGGAGAAAAAACATAGAAGTACTATATACACAAATAAACAATTCTTATGTTTCTTATGTTTAAGAAAATATGTGTGTGTGTGTGTACTCATTAAATGCATGTATAATTGACATACAAATCCTAGAAATTATTTTGTGGAGGAAAGATATAATAGCAAGATTTGGGCTCAAAGACAGGAAAATGGTTTGCCTGGAGGTGGTAGAGGCAATTTGTGTCTCATATCCAGCTGTTCTGCAAGGATGATTGCAAGAAAAGATGCTTCATGGTACTTGCTAGATTGAGATAGCAGCATTTTAATAATAATGTATGTATTATAAAACATTGCATGAAATGCATACAGTACATAAAGTTAATATTAATATTAGGTTTGTCACTAGTGAATGTATACTGTTCATTCTCTATTTAATTCTGCAAATTATAATGTTACAAACTGCATGATAAATATCTTTCTGGAAGAAGTGGAACCCCTGTATCAAAGTCATCATTAGGGTTTGTAATAATTGCTAATGCATTTCCCAGACAATGCATTCCCTAGAGTAGCATTTAGCATTAAAGCGGATCCTTTTTTTCTAAGTGGAATGTGACTCAAAACAGCAAAATCTGCATTAATTAAGACACTACATATCCAATCCTTCTGTTGGTTCATCACTATTGGTATGCTCAATGGGCTTGGGTTTTGCTCCTCTTTTCAGTGATGTTCCATGATTAAAATGAATCTGCAGTTGTTCAGTGTTTGTGCCAAAGACCTGGCAGGGCACCTGTGCCAAGTGGCATAAAATGATTTTTACCAGATTATGGCAATGTCAATTAAGCTAGCAAAACCTACCATCTCATTTGTGTTAAAATACCATTTATTTCCCCTACCCTGTGGCCATCACTTTCATAACTTGTAGTCCTGCCTGTACATTTACATTTCTGGCATTGTCCAGAGCGACATAAAAAAGTGCTTTAAGTCTCTATCAATGAATATATTAACACTGGTTCAATAGGTTACAGACTTAGGATACTATTAGCCTAAAAATGAGTTGGTGTGTTTGTGTGGGTTTTTTTTTTTTTTTTTTTTTTTTAAACATATAACAATACATAAATTCAGGGAAAAATATGAGCTAGTTTAAGTGCTCAGGAAAAGTTAGGTCTTTAGATGTCATTTGAAGACAGTCAGTGGGACATCTATGGGAAGTTCATTCCACCACCTCAGTGCCAGAAAAGAGAAGAGTCTATATGAAATTTTACCCTGAGAGATGGTGGGACCAGTCGGGCAGTGCTAGTGGACCTGAGGGAGCGAGGAGCAGTGCAAGGAGTAATAAGATCTTTGAGGTAAGATGGTGCTGGTCCATTCTTGGCTTTGTAGGCAAGCATCAGCGTTTTGAATCTGATGCGTGCAGCTACCAGAAGCCAGTGGAGGGAACGCAGCAGTGGGGTGGTGTGGGAGAACTTAGGCAGGTTGAATACATGCCGTGCAGCTGCATTTTGGATCATTTGCAGTGGACGAATTGCATTCAGAGGAAGACCTGCCAGTAAAGAGTTGCAGTAGTCCAGTCTCGAAATAACCAGAGACTGAACAAGCACTTGAGGAGCCTGTGTGGATAGGAATGGTCGAATCCTTCGGATGTTGTACAGAAGAAACCGACATGAGCGTGTCACATTAGCAACATTGGAAGAAAAGGACAGTTGACTGTCCATGATTACCCCAAGGTTGTGAGTAGTGGCTGAAGGTGAAATTATTGAGTTGTTCAGAGATAATGCAAGATCCTGGGCTGGGGATGAATCGCCTGGAATGACCAGTCTGCATGATCTCTGAACCTGTCATTGGTATTATGAGGGCCGAGAGTAAATACACCATGGTGTTAGACTTACACTTGCTGTGTATAGAGTGTATAAGCTATTTTATATTAACGTTATACATAGATACACTGAGCTCCTTTATGAAACTCGTACACTGTAGAATAGCACAGTCACTGACTTAGACTGCTCTACTGGTCAGGTATATAATATATTGCATTAAATGGACAATTAATTTTAGTTTTTCCAAATCAGGCAACCATTGCTTGTTTTGGGTTACACTTTGACGTACAGAATGCTCAGGTGGAAGACTATTTTCATTGTCCTACAAGGTCGACCTCAAAAAGAAAGACATGCAGCCACTGAAAATCAGGTATTGTTTCTACATCAAAGCAACTGTTCTCAGCTCCCCCAAGCTCTGCACTTTAGTGCTCTGTTGCATTGCTCCTAACAATGCTTCGATTTCATCCATGTCCCCTGTCAACTCCAAACCAATTCAGGCATGTCATGTCCATCATCCTATTCCTTGAGGGAACTGACAGAATAAACAACTAGCAATTATGTATTGAATTGCAGAAGATTAAGAAACTAGTGAAAGATAAAGGAAAGTTAAACCATTCACAGAAAGTTAGAATAAGATAGAAGCTATAAAATAAAATAATTTCATTATGAATGTTATTAATTACTCTGCTTTTACAGCAGTACTAATACCAACACAAGTACCTGCTTTCTAGGATAGTGATGAATATTCATAAATCAATACTAATGTTATCATCAGACTTATTTATGTGTGAATTATTGATTAATTATTGAATCAATTAAATAACTGGCAATTAACTCAATCATGTAAATATTTACAGTCCAGTGAAAAATACAGTGTTGTACAAATACACAGAGGAAGTGGATAGATATATTTAGTTTTTAGAATGTTAAATACTTAATATTCACTAATACTAACATAATTTGTAGCAACATCAAAAGAAATACTAGTTCAATTATAGGATGAAACCAACTATTATTTATGTTTGTTGTCATGGTATAGTCCAAAGTGTATGTATGAGGAGCCTTAATGAAGTGTGAAGATGTTCAGTTTATTTAAATATGGAGTTATTTGAGTTTTATTTTATTTTATAGCTTTTCAGTCAGTTTGAACTAATCTGGCCATTCTCCTCAGTCTTATCTCATAAACAAGGCTTTTTTTGATTGTAGAACTGCTGCTTTCTGTATGTTATTGCACCATTCTGTGTAAACTCTAGAGACTCTTCTGCCTGAAAATTTCAGGAGATCAGCAGTTTCTGAAATACTCAAATCACCCCATCTCTCAACAATGCCACGGTTTATAACAACCATGTAACTGTCAAAGTCACTGAGATCACATTCCTAATAATAAATAATAACTCACTAATTCATGTCTTGAGTTCAAGCATTTGTGACAGAACACAAGTCACATAGGATAATGATAAATAAGCAGGAATTTGCAGTGTCCAATCTCCATAGCCTTGAGAAGACTGATAGTACATTGGCCAATTGTTGAAGAGAAGCAATTAGAAAAGCTAATTGCCATAGTAAGTGCTGGTTCTAGAAACCAATGCCTGAAGAAGCAAAATCAAAATGGAATTAAATTTTGTATCTAATCCACCATTTATAGAAAGCATGGCAAATTCATAAGATGGCAGATGACAGTGTGGAGTTATTTAATGCACTGATACAATCTGTGCGAATATGTGCATATAATCTTATATATCTAATATATCTTATTATTAGACTAAAGTCTTATTATCTGTCAGTTTACTTAAGCATGACTCTTAATGCGTTCCAAAAACACCTGTCACCCTCACACGGGTTGTGCAGGCACCTTTCTCATACGCAAAGTTGTTATACATCTAAAACTACACAAAATACACACAGTCAAAAAAATGTGCATGTGGGGGGAGTTTGATGTATACTGTATGAATGCATGGCTAATGAGTATGAATACACACACAAAACAAACAAACCCTGAAGTACCACAGTTTATACAGCTTGAGCTAGCAATCACTAAAGCAAAAAAAGACTTCTTTCCTGACTTCTCATGTGGTCATTGCTTTAAGCAAGGAAATTAACCGACTATTATCTAGGGGTTTCATTTGTACCCATTGTTAATTTAATCCATTTTAAATTACCCATTAAATTACCCATTGTTAAGATCTATCCATGTTTTATACAGGAAATGTGGTCTCAGATTAGAATTTTGCATTCATCTGTATAATATTTTGCCCATGAAAAACCAGGGTATGCATAACCACACAGAGTAGACAGCCTGCATGTATATGAAGTATTACAGCTCATTATTAATTGCTGCTATAGTAGTCAAAGGAAAACCTCAAAAGAAAAGTAACACTTGTTTGTGTAAGCCACAAACCCATAAAAAGTAACTACATTATATCTAAGTAAACCTGATGCTGGAGATGGTTATTTTTTAGGTGTGGGATTTTGGCTCGATAAAATGTTTTTAAAGGTTGATGCGGTGTATGAAGTCAGTCAGGTGTCTCCCTCACAGCTGCACAAAACTGTCTGTCTCTCTGTCTCTGCCCCCCCCACCTCTCCTTATGGGCATGTGACAAGAAATGCCATGAGTGTTATTGTCCAGGAAGAGCGCACACTGGAGTGAAGAAAGCAACTCCATAACCCTTATGTACACATGTTAAATTGCAAATACCTTGAAACACATACAGTAGGACCTTGATTCATGAATACATTAACCCACGAACAAATTGATTCACGAACAAAAATATATATAAAAATGCTGTTTGATTCACGAACTCATTTTTGATTCACAAACATTTGAAAAATGCGGGCAATCGCTCATCTCATGTGGGTGCATCCGAGCCGCTATGGGGGCCGCCATCTTGTTATTGTAGGGTACTGTACATCTCCCACGCACTTCCCACGCACTTCCACCCATGCTTAGTCTGTTTTTGATTTCGGTCTTGAGTAATGGAAAAGTGGAGTGATGTCCAGTGTTTCCTTGAGTTGTACCATCCAAACAAAATTGTTACGAACAGGATCATGAACATGGTCAATGAAAATTTAATGAATCATTTTAGAACAGTTATGCTAGGAAGGAAAAAGCAACAGACACTGGGTAAGTTTGTGATTAAAAGTGCAAAAAAAAAACCCAGAAGAGATGAATCTCTCCCTCTGTGCAATAACCTCCTCCCCACCCACCCTCCTCTTCTCTCGTCCGTCAAGCCAGAAGTCGCATCAGCCAACGTAAGTGTTCACTTTTTAAATGTTTTTTTAGTTTTAGTTTACTAATATAAATTATATTATTAGATATATTAAGGTTGCACTTTGTTTAATATTATCTGTGTAAAATAAAACATAAAATACATAATTTATAATGGTTCGGAGGGGTCATGTACAAATTAATCGTATTCCCATTAAACCTTATGGGGAAATTAACTTTAGGTCACGAACATTTTGGAACACGAACAAAGTTGAGGAGCAAATTGTGTTCGTGAATCAAGGTCCTACTGTACCTTGAGTCTGTAAGAAAGAATATGGTCTCTTGTTTTTCTGTCTTCTTCACATCTTCCTTCTTCACAGGCAGCTCGACCCCCCCCCTCCCAATTATATCTCTGTTCTACTCTCATTAGACCTGCTAAATTGCCTTGTCTTTCAGGATCATTGGTGCCTGTTCATTTCCCTCAGCCATGACTCAGGAGGTAACACTTTATACATCAGTGTAAACAAATCAAATGCAAAGTCTTTCATTCTGTTTTGAATGTCTGTGCATGAGAGTGTGGTACACATATTCCAACTATAAATGGCATATTAGCAAGTATTATGCTGACACTGTGACCTTTTTAAAGTACTGCATTTGTGTACTGCCTTCATTTAAAAGTAAGGTGGCAAATCTAATAGAGATTTGAAAATCTAAAAACATTTTATTTATAGGCAGTGCACAATTTTTTATTTATACCAAACTGTTCCTTTCTGAGTTTTGTAAGATAACAGTAGTATTGTAAGATAAAAGTGATTAAATTGGCTGGTAAACATCAGTAAGAACATTTGCTACAAAAGCTAATCAGGTAATTACAGGAAAGATTTGTTTGTAACTTAGCCTTTGATTTAGGCTCAGAAACTGTTAATTTTATAACTCACTAAAAAAAGAAATTTTGGCAACACTTCCTATACATTCTATTATACTTTTTTGTTGAATGCATATGTCTGAAGAAAAGAAGCACAATTTATGCCATATTCACAGTTGGTGACTGAAGATACATCAAGATTTATGCTGTCTTGATTAGCTTACTCTGGTGTTTAAGATGATTTTCTGAGTGGCCTGTTGAATTACCTGAGTGTAGTTTATGGGGTAATGGTATCTAAACAAGCACATATCTTCAAGTCTTAGAAGATTAGGGGATAGATTTTTTTTTTCCTTTGCTGTTATCAGCAATAAAATGTTCAAATAAACACATAAGACAATGTAACAATAAAATAAATAAAAAGAAATAATATTATAATAATATAATATTATATGTGAATGATAAAAATACATATAACAAATAACATCTAATAGTAGTTTATATTAACAGTAAATATATATATATATATATATATATATATATATATATATATATATATATATATATATATATATATATATATATATATATATATATATATATACATATATATATATATATACACACACTGCTGCATGAGTAGACCAGGCTGTTTATTAATTATCCCATTAATCACGGCAAACTGATCTGGATATAATTTGATTTAGCATTTCCTATTTTTGCACATTGAATTAGGGGTGTGAAACTGGGTAAACCATGAAAAATATTTTATATCATGCACCGACAGTTAATCCTGCTCATGATTTATTGTGTCCAGAAGATACTAAATCAAGATCATAAATTGTAATGTATCTGGGCTAATTTTTATTTTTTAATTTGTTATTGTGTATTTTGTGTTGTCAGGTTAATCAAATAATAACACTGTATTTGTGAATTCAGTGTGCTCTCATGTAAAGAAAATATACACATTCACACCTTAAGTAAGTATTAAAAATGAACATAGACTTCCTCAAGAAAAGCAATTTGTCCACTTATCTCTTAGATTAGTAAGATCTATTAGATTAACAAATATCTACTGCGGTAACTTTAAAAAACATTTACATACTGATAATAATGAACTATATGTATTATAACAATTTTTTTTTCTTATTTGTGGTGTCCAATTAGTTACTTTTATCATTCCATATACATGAATCTGACTTTACATAACAGTCATCAAAATTGTTTCAGGAAGAGAATGTATGAGCCAAAAAGCATGAATATGCTACTCTCTTTAACAACCTGTATGCAAGCCTTTCTGAAAGTGCATTATTTCCTTGTTTCTTTTTTACTTTCATCTTCCTCTGTTGCAGCCCTCAGTTTCCTATGGGGCCATGACTTAGAGGTATCCTTCTGCCTTTCATAAAAATACCTTCTCTTCTGTGAAGGCAGATGAGTTAAGTGAGTGGGGTGGATAAATCTACAATGAATTTGAGATGCACCTCAGTTCTTTTTTAAGAAAGAAGGCTTTTTATGGTGAAACCTTTGGCTAAGGCACAATTCAGGTCATTAATAATGTTCTAAATGCATATCAATATAATAATGATAATAATAATAATAATAATAATAATAATAATAATAATAATAATAATAACAATTGTAGCCTAAAAATGAAACCCCTTTTCTCTAAACTTTCACCACCAAAATACATAGAAATTTCAGTGCTAGACTATGCTGTGCATAACAGTAACACTGACAATGCATCAATGCACAATATAACAGGTTTTAAATAAGTGTATTGTTTACTGGTTACAATTTATGTGACATAATGTATGTGACATTGTAAGACCAAGTTGTGGGAGTATAGTTAGAGAGTATTGTTCACTATGATACCTACACAGTGGGTTGTATTCAGAATAATGCATGTGTAGTTAAAAATTAGTACAGAATTTGCACACACTGCTACTGAGACCTCAGGTGTAACTACAGAATTATGAATTATTCAGAGACTTGCACATGAGCTGCACACATGTAGATGGTGTTTACCTAAAACAGAGGCATGTCTTATGAGCAAATCTGACTTTTATTATTTATTATTAAATTGTACAAATTTGCAACGATTAATACTGTAATAGCAAGTAAGACCTGGCTCACATCTGGCTTTAATATGCATCCTGTGTGATCTGATTGTTGACAGGGTTAAGTAGAGGTGTGAACAGGTTTCAGAGATGCATTGTGATGACTCAAACTGAAGGCAAAGATGGTTTGGCACCCATACAGCCACAATATTTCTAGTGTGAATGCAAAAGCTTCCCAGTGCATCACAGACAGCAACAATGGATTGTCTAATACACTGCATCATTGCCCTAGCTGGAAAATGCATAATTATTGTGAGGCTGAACGTTAGGGTACTTGATAAAGGCAATGCTATAACTGAGAGCGAAGCTATTTGCCATCTTAGATTATTTAGGTTTTGTTAGTAGTTTAAAGCATTTGAAAAAAGCATATACAGGTACATGAGATATGAGATATGAAATCAAGTTGTGGAAGACTGACATGATAAATATGCATGACATCCTTCCTTCAGCAGAAATGTTACATGAAATCCTATCAAAAGTGCTTATTGGACACACATCAAAAATTGCGAGTATAAATGGCTATGCTGTTCAGCTGTCCACTTGTGATCAGTTCATTTGAGACAGATGCTATAATACCAAGTCTGCATGGCTTATATGTCAATTAATTCAACATTATACTGCCAATATAAAATGTGCCAATATCTTTTATTAAATGTGTATTTGAATGCTTTCATTTTCTCATTTTCTCATCTCATGTCTCATGCTTTTATGTCACACCCTATTAAATATGACAGAAAAGGAAAAAATTAGCTCCTTCTTCAGTCAGAAAACCACTCTCAGATTCCCATCAAGAAATATCCGCATGAGTGAAGTACACTCAGGTGATTTTCGGAAATCAATGGACCACTAAAAAAATCGACTTAAGCAGCTGCATACACAAACCTTTCCTGTATATATATTGACATAACGTTTGGACATAAATTGCAACTCTGACCACAGATCAATATGTGTTCCTTGACCTCTAGCTCTTTATCAATACTCACTTCAGTAAACCACAAGAATAATATCTGGTCAGCAGTAGCCCTATAGTTGTATAGAGGGACAGGGTAGTGTGTGTGTGTGTGTGTGTGTGTGTGTGTGTGTGTGTGTGTGTGACTAAACGCTACTTAAATAGTGACTTCAGTACTTGGCATCTTTTATGCACATTTATGTCCACAACATTCTGGTTATAGGATATTGCTATCCGATTGGCTTTCCTATGTCCGGCTCAATAAAGTCCTGAGATCTCATTTACCAGGTGACAAAAAAAATTGCTACCCTTTTGGTCATGATTTGGCCATCTGTAGTAGGTCCCAACATTGTAAGGAAAAGATCTGAGAAAATTAAATCTTATTCTAATGACAAATTCATTAAATGATATTTCTCTTGTAATGAGAGCCATTTATGTAAAGCTTTATTTGCTATTGTGGGATACCAAGTAATGTCTTTCACTAAATGTCTTGATTTAAGTACGGCTGCTGCCTCTGCTTCAGCTCCTGCGTGACTCATAACATGCAGCACATGAAAAACATGCAAGTGTTCTATAAGCATCTTTTTCAAATAATTATATTTAACAAGGAAGGTGTGAGTGTAATGTTAATCAAGAAGATTAATTAAAATATTAAAAATGGAGCTGTTTGTAATAATCAGACTGAAAAACAACCATGTAGCATTCGTTGTGCAAATAATAACAACAACAACAATAATAATAATATTAAAAGTATTATTATTATTATTATGATTAATTTCATTGATTGGTTATTCATGGTCTAACCTATGGTTAGTTTGCCATGGGTTACTTTGTGGTCCACACATCACCTAGTCACAGGCCTTTCTGACAGAAATTTAGAAACTGAATTTCATTGACATAAAAGAGAACAGAATTGACTCATTCAGCGCTGACACCACATGCCATCCAGCACATAACTAAGCTTTTTAGTGATTGAAGATGTCGAATTTCTCGGATTCTGTGTGGAGTTTGCATGTTCTCCCCGTGCCTGCATGGGTTTACTCCGGGTACTCCAGTTTCCTCCCATAGTCCAAAAACATTAACATTAGGTTGATTAGTAATTCTAAATTGTCCATAGGAGTGAGTGTGAGTGTGTGTGGTTGTCTGTCTATATGTGGCCCTGTGATGAACTGGTGACCTGTCCAGGGTGTACCTTTTGCCCAGTGTGCGCTGGGATAGGCTCCAGCAAACCCCCGTGACCCTAATTAGGAATGAAGCGGGTATAGACAATGGATGGATGGATGGATGGATGGATGGTTTCAATAAACATATAAAAAAGACTCTGATAATAAAGTCTGCAAAATACAGATGCAAATTATAGTCTTCTTCTTTTTCTTCTCAGTCTAACCTCAGTGGAGGAAGCTTAACACCTGTCAAGAAGGGACAGTGTGGATTGTCGAGTTAACAAAAGCTTAACCAGCACACACACACAAACACACACACACACACACACACACACCCCTCCACTGTGACCAATTAAGCCTGTATTGAATTTCATTAAACAATCGGATATGTTAGGGCCGCTCTGGCACTGATTATTATCACAGCTAATTTATTAATCTCACAGCTTTTCATAACACAAAAAGAAAGTGTTATGCTTGCAGCATACCCTCTGAGACAGAAGCTGCTTCCTTTGAGTAACTCAGCAAAAGCCAAGGTCTCCGGATTACAAAGATTAAATTACTTCATGCATCCTATACACCATTTTAGGATTTTGAAGCATAACCAATCCACTCTAATGTATGCGCTATCGGGTGACAGTTGGTCTTATCTCTACTTCATCACTTGCAAATGATTTATGCTGGTATGACATTTTAAATATATAATGTACATTTTAATGCATTGCTATGCTGTTCCAGGTAACAGATCTAGGGAAAAACATTGTAGTTTATGTACAGGAAGCAGGATATCATATGGACCTTATTTATTCAATTATCATATGGCCTTATTTAACAAAATTGCCTGCAGTTAAGTCTTTGAAAGAATTACATCAAAATTTCACCAACAATTTTGCTATTCATCAACACCTATCCGTATAAATTTGAGAATAATATTTAAATAATGTGAATCTGAAAAAAATGCCTTACTGTTAAATATCAAAATCAATATTAATGTAATCAATAAGCATACCAAGTATATGAAGCAGAGTAGTATGAGTAATTAGCAATATCACACACAAACTTCATACTAAAATAGATTTTATTGATTTCACATTTCTAAGTTTCTGATTCATTTCAAACAAATAAATAGAATTAAGGATCTATTTATTTGTTTGTTTATGACTGAATCTTGACACATTGATATTTGAATAGAAAGCTGTGAATTCAAATTCACATATACTATATGGCGAATGTTTGTGGACACTGGACTATCATGCCCATATGTGCTTTTTGAATATTCTATTCCAAATGCAGTTCCCCTTTGCTATTACAACAGCTTCCAATCTTCTGTGACGGCTTTTCACTACATTTTGGAGAGTGTTAGTGGGATTTTCATGTTCAGTCACAAGAGTATTAGTGAGGTCCGGCACAGATGTTGAGTGAGAAGGCATGGGGTGAAGTTGTCATTTTAGTTCATCCCAAAGGTGTTCAGTCGGTTTGAGGTCTGGGGTCTGTGCAGGACACTCAAGTTCCTCCAAACCAATTTTGGCAAACCATGTCTTCATGGATATCAGTTTATGCACAGGTGTATTGTGAACAGGTTTGAGCCCCTTACATCCTGTAAAGGGAAATTGTACCAAGGCAGTACAGCATACACTGACATTCTAAATGATTGTGTGCTTATATTTTTCTGCCAACAGTTTAGGAAGAAATACTGTACAGCAGCAGCTGTGAGGCTTTCTACCTGATTACACCTTCTTTCTTTTTACTGTGCATATTTCTTTAAATATCTTCTTTATTTGTAGTAACCTCAGACAAAAGCACATCAAACTTTCGAGCCCCCCATTTATCTTCTACATCTTTTCTAGGATATTTGATAGATTTTCTGCTCCTTAGTTGTTCTTCAGGTTTTGTATAGTCTGCTGAATGCTTTCCGTTTATTTGCTCAGTATATTAGCAACATATATGAGCGTGTATTTTATGATCTGTAATTAAGACACTACTGGAAGCAAGTTTGCATCCCACAGCCGAAGCTGTTTCATCCTTTACTCTCACATCAGCGCTTGTTTTGATGTCAGATGACAGTTTCATTAATCAGACACTAACACATAGTGTAACTATATAGCACTGTAACTATTTGCAAAAATATGGAAACATTTGTTATAGCCTGCCCAGTACAAACTTCCATTTGCCTCACTCTGTATGTTAAAAGAGCGTCTGTGATCTGCTTTGCTAATTGTATCTGTTATTCATGGCGTTAAATGGAGGAGAGAAGTAACAGAAAGGGATGAGAAAAGAGGCTGATGCAATCAAGTTTGGTAAAACATGACCACCATGTGTAATCTGTTAACCTTGGGAAAACCTATTCCTTATGTGTTAATACAGCAGGTAGAGTCCCTCACTGTGAACATTTATCACCTGTCATGAGAAAGCTGTCTCACCTCTTTTCCTCTTTAAAGTAGCTAAACGACTAGAGAAATTGTCCTATAAGAAATAGGAATTAAATATATCTTTTAGACCAATTACACATTAAGTGCCAAATGAAAACAGTAACATCTTGTCAGAATGACTGGGTGAGGTGAACATGAGTGTGTGCAGACTCACAGAAAAGAGGATCAATGTAATGATGAAATGAAGGTTATACTAGGGGAGAAAGCAAAGAAATCCTCAATATAATGTGCCAGGCTAAAACCACTGAACAGCAAGAATAGATTCAAATGATCAGAGAGGCTGCAATCCATTCTGAAATCTATACAGAGCAAGCTAAAGAGGGACTACCCATCACACTTATTTGTATAGTTTTCTAGATAAAGGTGAGGGAAAGCACTTATTTCAAATGACCACTTGTGAAAGAACTTTTGCTCCTGAGGTTCTTTGTGCTATTTTAATGCTTAATTTTAAAGGGGCAACAGTGCTGTAAATGTGGTAAATAATATTTCCCTTGTTTCTTCAATCTGTTACATATGTACACACTATGATATACAGGTCACTTTATTAATCCCAGAGGGACATTTACACATTACAGCAGCAGCAAAAGGATACTATTTGCAGTAAGAAATAATCATTCGTCCACTTATCCTACACAGGGTCGCAGGGAGCTTGGAATCTTTCCCAGGAGACTTCAAGCACAAGGCATAATAACACACACTCTGGACAATTTAAAAATGCCAATAAGCCTACAACGCATCTCTTTGGACTGGGGGAGGAACCTGAAGTACCAGATAAAGGTATATATAAACACCAAGCCACCATACCCCCATCAAGATTAATAAAATAAACATATTGATTAAGATTAAAATAATTGCATAAATAAAGTAATTATTACTGTACACTCCAGCCCTCTGAGAAAATGCAAGTGACAATGTAAGTAGTAACAGACATGCAGCATAGTAGTTATGATCAGCAGAGTATCTGCATTAAGTAGTGCAATTATATAGTGAGTTAACAGCAGTGCTGTAAAACAGAATGCCACCAAGTACAAAAATGCAAAGAGAAGACTGATGAACGTATTTAAGGAATAGGTTCTAATGCACAATAATGTCCTGGCTCAGTGATTGCTTAGTAAAAAAAAAAAAGATCATGTACATTTACTTACTACAGTGAAGCTGAATGAGTATGTTGCTGAAAGTGTTCTGCTGTTTAACCAATAAATTATGAACCAAAGGGGATGTAATACATTGGGAATGTGATGCATTGTCCATTGTTTGTGTTGTTTGTATGTCTAATCTGTAAGTAAACGGCAACTACTAAATGACATTAGTGGCAGCATTTGTTTTTGTCACCTAGGCCATTAATTCATTTTTAAATTTGTGATAATTGTTCTTGTTTATTTAAGAGTTGGTAATTGTAGAACAATGAAACAGTATAATGAACTAAAATTTTGTTCAAGTGATGACATCTTGACATCTCCAAAAAGTCACCATTCAGATTTTAGAGGGTCTATGGCTCATGCTGCTGCTTTGTTTCATTTGAGCCACACAAACGTGCAAAAAATAATCTTGAAACAGCAATAATACATAACATTTTCATACTAGACCAGTAATATCTAGCACAGGGTCTGCCTGAGTTCCACATGTGTGTGTGTGTGTGTATGTGTGTGTGAATAGAATAATCCTAATAATTTCTACTACAGAGCCTAGGCTATAGTCTTTGAACAGCTCTGGTTTCTGGTGTCATGATAACTTGAGAATGGACTACAGCCAAGGTCTATGTACTGGCTTCTGTATGAGCCTTTATGTTTAACTGTCAGTAGATATAGTCCATGAATCATTGATTTCAGGGCTTGGCACTATGTCTTGCATTCATTCTGCTCTGCTGACGGTCTTTATTGTTCTATGACATTTGCATCATAACATTTCTGTAAAGTGCAGTAGTCCTAAGAGTATTAATGTGCTGCTTGCGACATAAACATTTCTTGAACTGCGTGCAACAAAACATGAATAACATATAGACCATAATGTCCTTAGGGATATTTTAATGTTTTAAATTATTAATGGCATATTTTTGTGTACTAGCACCCTGAATGCCATTTTAATATTGTGAGCAAGTCTCATTTAGTCCCAATGAATGAAATCAACATTCTGTAGTCAAAAATTTAAAAACTACTTTCACATGTACTTAGAAAAATTAATATTAATGAAAAATTATTAATTTTATGTTAATGAAAATGGCTATTTCTGAAAGCCTAAATTATTTTGTGCAAAAATCATTTATATGATAAATGGCGCTATTCAATTTATAAATTAAAACATGATTAATTGCATGTCTTGGAAATAAAGGCAGTGAGCCTGGTAAGCACAATCAGTTAATTGTAAGGAGCATAAAAAAGTCATCTTTGGCTTCTGCTCAAGACCATGAATCCATAGGCTACATTTAACTGCTACATTTTAAATATAATTAACGTGCACTGCCTGTTAATTATAAAGAAGGAATTGACTTCTGTACCAGAATATTAATCTACAGGTTACAGTTAAAAACCATGTTTTAAATGCATTCTGCATTAAATGCATTAAATGTATATTCTCCTGTATACCAAAAAATTGGTAAGCCTGATTAAACCTCAAATATGAGAATTTTTTGCATTTAGATACAGTCCCTCATGTCAGAACATAAATTGCAGTAACCAGAGACCAACACTCTGGTTTCCTAAAAAAAAATTTAAACCCTGTGAATTAAGTTAATCTGCATTTATTGAGTAATAAGACTGAAAATTCAAAATGTCAGTGAAAGCTACACCAGGTTAAGTATGTAACCCGGTTCCCTGAGAACTCGACACTGTGTCATGGCTGACGCTATGGGAACATTTCTATGTGGAAGTTCTGTGTGAAATCATGCCGATTTATCAGCTCAGGTACGAAGCGGAGCGCACCAGCAACACCATAAAAGGGCATCTACTTCACATTACTCCAGCTTCTCCTTGTCTTAAGGAAGTGTGAGTGGATGCCTGGGGTGTGGCTAGCGATGCAGCGTCTCGTTCCCTTCTCAGGGAACGACACCATTCTCAGGTGTAGTTCCCTTTCAGTTCCCTTTCATGACTGATGCTATGGGAACGCCAATACCAACTCCGCCACACCCCGGGAGATGTCTGTCCCGGAGGACGAGCACAAACGAGCCAGGAGCAGAGCATCATTAGCCCTGTAGGACCCAGGAGTGGGGTCCAGGTACAAGTTATAGAACCTGATAAGGGTGTGCAAACATAACATCTTGGAGGGGAATGCCCCTAGCCAGAGTGCTGGACAAAACAACATACCTAGTGGAGTGAGCTGTAATCCCAAAGACACACAGCCCACCACTACCCATCATAAGATGCTGCTTGTAGACCAGATGCTTTTGTTGTGGCTGGCTTATAGCAGAGTCGTTTCCAGGGCCAGAAACTCCTCAGAGGCTGACTCTATTGGCTAAAGGCGCATTAGCACAGCACTGCAATGGCTTAACCTGTGGGATTGTAGGCCTTCCATATAAAGCCGATGTGGCCCGACATGTCCTCAATGGGAATGCAGACTTTCTCTATGCAGCCGAGAAAGCCCACAAATTACATCAACCCTAGGTATCACCACATACCCATATTCATCAAAGCCCACAATGGCTGAATAGTCAGCAGTGGTTGAGGAGAACAAACAGGCAGAATAAGGATTATTCCACAACCTCAACACCTCAGTGTGCACATCTGGGGAAAAATGGGAGATGCCTGAATGGAGGTGGAAGGCAGCGTGAAGTTAGTCAGAGATTGTCAAGCTCAACACTAACCTTTCATCATACCAAACTAAGCTAAGCTTAGCAACAGCACATGTGATTACCTCCAGGAGCTTTTCAAACACCACAGAATGCGGTGGCAATTCAAATACTGTCTGCGCCTTGTTGCCCACATCGAGCTCCTCAGAGTTCATGAAGCCAGGGATTCATGAAGCCAGACACGGGACTGCGCTTAGCGAACGCGGAATGAGCTTAGCGACAGTGCACAAAACATCAACAGCACGAATGCCACTGATTATTCTGAGGCATACTGCTCATCATCGGCCACATCGAGATCCTCAGAGTCCGATGAAGACAATCATGATTTATCGTCTAGATCTAAAGAAATCGTAAAGCAAGCTCCAGGGGCAAGCACCAGGCAGGGAAATCCGAGTCGGGAGAGAGGGCAAGACAAAGGGAATCACTCATCTCTTGTTCCACCTCCACTAACTCAACCTGTGAGACCCATGATCTTAGTCGGTGTGCTGTCTCAGCAAACGTGGGACCCAAGCCACGAGTCGGAGACAAAGATGCTGGAGTAATGCAACATAGATGCCCTTTAATGGTCTTGCTTGCATGCTCCACTTCGTCACATAACCTAAATAAGCCGATAAATCGGCATGATTTCACAAAGAGCTTCAGACACAGCTTCCACATAGAAGCATTCCCAGCGTCGAGTTCCCTCCAAAGGGAACATGGTATACCTTCATAATAGCCATTATTATACGCAATGCATAATAACAGGCTATTCAGGAGTCTTGTCCATTCATCATATGTATCTTCTGATTTCAGAGACAACTCCAGTTCATAATAATAATAATAATAATAATAATAATAAAAATTTTCTCATTAAATTGATCAACTTACTAAATGTACTAGATCCCTTACATCCATGTTTCGTCAAACAGATACCACAAGCAATAAAACCTCTTCTGAAAATAATTCTTCTCTTTATATTGACTGTGTACTTAAATATTTTAAACTAGCAGTTACCAACTCCTGATTAAAAAATCTGACCTCGACCCCTGTCTGCTGTCCAACAACATGCAATATCAAAGATTTCATTTATCTCCAAGATCCTAAAAGTTGCAGAACAGCAGTTATGCTCATACATACATATAAATTTAATTTATGACTGATTCAGTCAGTCAGGATTCATGCCTCATCATTGCACAGAAACAGCAATGGTTAAAGTGGTGAATGGTCTCTGAGTTTTAGGCCCACTGAATTTTTTCTTTATATATGCTACCTCTGGGAAGGATTATTCATAAACATGGCAATAGTTTGTTTAATCCAGGACTGTTATGTTCAGTTTCTTTGTTTAAACAAAGCCAAATGTGTGACTTAATACTTCAAACTTAATAAAGTTAAGGAATGTGTAAAAGCCATTAGACACTGCATGCTTATTAACAAGAAAGAAGTACTTGTTCTAGGACCACATGCAGTTCTCAAGCTTTCTGATTACAGGGTAACTCTGGATGGTCTTTTTGTTTCATCTTGTGCAGCAATAAAAGACCTTAGTCTGATTAGTAATGAGAGCCATTCATTTGAAGCTCACATAGAAAATATTACTAGGATAGCCTTCTTTCATCTCAGAACTATTGCTAAGATGTCACTACATGATGCAGAATAACTAGTTCATGCTTTTGTTACATCTAGGTTGGAATATTGTAATGCCTTACTGTCTGGATGTTCCAGTAGGTACATATACAAGCACCAATTAGACTAGAATAAAGCAGTGAGTCCTTACTAGAATCAGAAGTTATGACATCCTGCCTATATTTTACACACTGTAATTGTTCTCAGACAAATTTTGCATTGATCATAAAATACTTCTACTGAACTGTACAGTACTGAATGGTCTCATGCCACAGTACCTGAGTAAACCTTTGTTTTTATTTAGAATCCACTATGCCTACATTGATCAAATGGTCAAGGGTATTTGTTAGTACCTCAAGTAGTTAAGCCTACACCAGGAGGTAGAGCCTTCTCTTACAAAGCCCCACAGTTATGGAACAGCCTTCCAATTAGTGTCCAGGACACAGACAGTCTCAGTGTTTAAGTCCAGGCTGAAAAGACATTTGTTTAGAAAAGTCAGGTTAGTTAGTTTAGGGAAGGGAACGGATCTGGAGGGTCTGTATGTTTGGATGCTATTACCCCCCTTTCACCTATTCACTCAGGTTTGGTGATTGTAAAGTGGTTTTACCTAACAATAAGCATATGTACAGTAATAATTTTTCTCTCTTCTGTTTTTCTCTCTTCCCCTCTCTCTCTTCCCTCCTTTCCTCTCACTATCTCCCTGTCGAGCTACACATACTACTCCTGAGATACAAGTGATCCCCTTCTGCTCTCCAGACCTGCCTGATCCATAATTATGCCCTACGTCTGTTTGTATGCATCTGTATGCCCTATGTCATCACAGCTCTTTTTTTTTTTTTTTTTTTGCTAAAGATGGCCCCATTTGGAGAGACTAAAGATACATGAACATGCTGTAGATTGCTGTACCATTTAGAAACCATAAGAAGGCTTTGGACTGCAATTTATATGATCAGGTTTGCTATGATGACTGAGAATTACAATTGCAACAAACAGTGGTGCATTCAAATCACCAGCACATAACTAATTGCTAACTTCATCAAAATAGACTTCACATTAAAACTAGTATGATTTTCCTGATTATACACCTTTTGACCAGTACACAGTAAAGAATGGAAATGATTTTTAAACAACACTTGTGTCACCCAATTTGACATGTCATGAGGATGTTTTCCCTTTTTATCCTGGTTCCATTTTTTTCCCTAATGTCATCTCAGGAAGTTTTTCTTTGCCACCATTTGCCTCTGGCTTGCTCATTAGGGATAAATTTAGATCCTGAATTTAGATCCTTTACAGGTTTCTGTAAACCTGTAAAGTCCTGCTATGCAAATAATTTTTTCATAATTTTATTAGGTTATAAGATGTCTATTGGCATTTGTATGCAGTTTTTTTTAAATCATGATGTTGCCAGAAAGTGTATTTAAGGTTAAAAGTAGAGAAGCTGTGATTTGGGGAAAAATTTACTTCCCAATATCAATGCGTCTCTATCCATCAGGCAAAATGAATCCAAATGCAGATTACAGATTTTAAAGTCTATGCTTTCAATTCTGACAGCTCTAAGCTCTTCCATCCCTGGTGCAAAGATGTAGTGAGAGAGAGATAGAGAGAGAAGTGGAGAAAGTAGGAGTGCTACCTTCCATGGCTCTCTGAGATGTGTCAAATAAGTCACAAGCCAAGGCTGTTTCAAGTTCTAAACCCTTGAAGGTAGCGAATAAACATGATTGCCACTTGCTATATGATGCGATTGAGTGCTTTCCCTTGCATGAGCAACAAAGGATGTAGGTTTGCACAAAAGAACTTTCCCCTCTGAATGGTAGATTGTGTTTTTCATCAGCTTTAATGATACAGGATTTTAGAGGCATATTTATCTTCTGTATTTCTCTGAATAGTAGCATAAACAAAGGTGTATTGATTTAGCAGTGTGCACCAGGCAAAGACACTTCATCTTCAAGAAAAATAACATAAAAGCCTAGATGTAAGAGCTCTATTCTAGTAACTTAATGGGTAACACTGATTATGTTTTGCACTGCTTATGTGGTTGGGTATAAGGCAATTTTTTCCCATACTCTTCTCCAATTTCATTTCACACATATACCATACTTTGTTGAGTGGTGAAACAGGAGGTATGCCTTTAAAATCTACTGTCACGGTGGTATTTTTAAATCCCCTTTGGACGACACTTGTGCTAAAGTTACCACTCCCAAGAGGTATTATTCTTGCAATCAATAAACAATAATAAAAATAGGAATAAAGTATGCTGTGGTAAAGAACTGAGAATTCAGCACACACAATAATGTAACTAAAGGAATAAATAAAAAATCCTTTAACAGTGTACTAATGAGAAAAATGCAGATATTTTGATATCACTTCAACATCCTGTTGCAATAATAATCTTATTATAATTGTAATCTTTTCTTATTGTGATTCAGTCTTCTTTTGGAAAATTATGCTGTTCTTCAGTTTACGATAGGATAATGCCAGGTTTCCATACCAATAATCACAAATATACAGTACCAAGAATAAACGTACATTAATTTGTGTTTGAAAGAGATTTCACAATATGCATTATATCATCATATGCATTTTTAATTAAAAAATTAAAATACAGAACTTGTATAATGTACCTCATATTACAGTGTTGTTTGCTTTGCTTTCAATGTGGAGAGCATTAAAACAAATCACAGATGAAGTAATATGATCTGTGTTTAAAATGTCATATTAAAAGCTTTTTAATGGCCTTGTTAGGAGAGGTCAAACACCCACTGCTATAGTCACAGCTCTAAGGACAACACAAAAACTACATTTAAGCATATAAATGTGATGCATTTTTTAATACATCTAATTTGGTTATTTAAGTGGTGCAATTCAACAATAGCTGTTTTTTTAACTAATTAAATTGTTGCTATTAAAAGGAAAGAGTTTCTTGTTTATATTCTAACAAAAGGAAAAAAATATTATCTGGAATTGATGCAATATCATATACAGATATACAGCCTGCATTCTGCTAGAACAAGCACAATTCAATGTTTTATGAAACAGAGAAATGTAAAGACACAAACCATAACAGAGCTCAAGCACATTTCTCGCATAGTCCTTCTTTTCCCTCTAATGATGCTGTAAGTTATGCAGAGGAGATAGGGTCAGGTAAATTTTTCTGCATGCCCAATCAATCCCAGCCAAGCTCTTACTGCTGAAGCATTACTATGAATGAAGAGAAGAAAACCAAAAACAAAACATGCTAATAATGGAAAAGTGTTCCAAATACTATTAAAATTATTCCACGTAAACAAATGTACAGAATATTGTGGTGACAGTTGTGAGTATCTTGCTGTATAATGTACATTCTGTAAAAATAGTAGCACAAAAAGACAGTTCTCTAGCTTTTTGTGGTCTGTTGAAACAAATAAAACAGCAGCCTGAAGACTGCTGACAAGTGTGGAAGTGACCACTTTGTTCAATACTAATTAAAACCATGACAGAATCAATTGATCTACATTATTCTTGCAAATACAGAAGGAAGCAAACTCCACTGAATTTTCTTTTCTCTGCTGGTTTCTACAGTGACTAGATATTGTGTACTTTGCACGACAGATCTTTTGGGCGGCAGTCACTCTTTTTGCTATCCAAAAGCTGACTGCATGATAATGCACCCAGTGCCCAGCAATGATACACTGCAGCCTAACTTTGTTCAGTTCAGTTGACAATTGCTGGCTCTGTGAATGTTCCCAGTGTCTTAAGCCCATATGAATGGACTGTCACTAAACAAAATAGACAATGTGAGAATAAATCTGAAAGAACTATAAAATCTAATAGCAGATGCCAGATTTACTTGGGCTGACAGAAAGCCAAAATTAGATGTTGCATTTAAGTGTTAAAAAAGTTTAGAAATTCCAGTTAGCAAACCTCTAAGGTACTAAAATATCCATTTACAAATCAACAAGGCTTACACATTATAGCTTACTTTCAATTTACAAGATCAAAATTCTAAGACAAAAAAAAGTAAATGGATTATTAAAAACAGTTTATAATCAAATATGATTTTGAGTAAGTGTAAATGTATTTATAAAGATCTAAAATTAATATGAGAATCTTATTATGAAATTTTAACTGGGTTATTTTAGATGGGTTTGGAGGCGTATGTTTATTAATAAAACCAGGGTAAAGAAACAAACCAAAAGGGCAAAGTCAATTCAGGACTGAAAGTCATGCAGTCAGCAAGAGGTTGAAACTAGGCAGAGGTAGCAATCAATAAATCAATAAACCACCAAACCAAAGTCAAAACTGGAAATTCTAAGGATACAAGAGAATGGCTAATTAACTTCAATGACCAGAAGCAGGAGCAAGACTTCATAATTATTGTGTGAAAATGTATGGGATATGGATCAAGGTCATGTGATTTATAGTTAGTTAACATTAACAGGATTATGGGATTTATGGGTTGGGATTTTCAGGGAGAGTGGTATTGACAGAGTGGCCATTAAAATGCAGTAGAACACACACACACACAGACACACACACACACACACACACATCTATACTTCAGACCTAGTTAGTTCAGTTTATTAGTCATACACCATGTAGCAAGCTAATGTCAGTGATATTCTGCATAAATGTTATCTAATTTTGGCTGAGATATTATCTTTCTGCTGCATTGACTTTTTAATGTGCCAGCATGTGTATACATCATATGTACCACAGAAAAAGAAAACAATCATATTTTAAATCTGCATATTTTTAGTGTTCTCATCATGGTTTTATTAAAAAGATATGGCTGAAAGTTACCCTCTGCATTGACGCTTAAGTCAAATCTTGATTGTCCAACTACTATATGTTTATGCTGGAGGATAACTAGCTAACAGATAAAACCTTATATAATTCAGTTTATCTCTGTTTAACACGAAACCTTTGCAAAATAAAACAGCAAAAGTGAGTGAAATATCAGTCAGTTATTATTTCTATGTGTAGAGCTCCTTTTTGGTCATAACACCTGGTAGAACCTTGGGGCAGTAGTCGCACAGTGGTTGGACAACTGACTGAATGGTTTTGAGTTCAAATCCCAGCATTGACAAGCTGCCACTGCTGGGCCCTTGAGTAAGTCTTAACCCTCAACTGCTCAGTTATATAAAATAAATTTAAGTTGCTCTCCACAAGGCCTTCTATATAAATGTAATGTAATATAAATGTAAATCCCATGATATGCTGGGATGCACCTCAAGAATACACATGCAAATTTATGTTTAAGTGTGGATATGATGATGATTGTAATATGCACCAATTTCTTCATGTCTAATCATCAGGCTAAAATAACACTAGGAGTTGGTTTGAGTTCCACCAAGTGACAGGAATCATTTCATACTGTCATATGCATGTGAGAAGTCTATCTCAACCAGTCATTAAATTTAACTTTCCATAAGACTGCTTTCTTTTAAAGGTAAAAAAAAAAAAAATGAAAGAGACAGGTACCTCTCAGTTATTTTCTCCATATTTTTAGGAGCTTTAATATAGTGGACTCTAAGCTTTGAGAGCACATCTTGTAATCATATTATTTTCTTTCTTTGCAGTGGAGCAAAGGAATGCACTGAACAAGTGCTTCAATCATGCTCAATCCTGGCCATGAGCCACTCTGATTAATGATGCATTCAGTTCCTCTATTTGCTGTCTGCTTTGAGAAATGGGCACCTATCATCGCTGAGTGGCTCATACAAATATAGTTCAGAAGAAATTGAGCCAGTCAAACCAACCACCATTTGGTTTAAGGTGGAAACATGATTAAAGTTGGGGCTGCTCTGCTGTTTGGACAGCCTGGTTTTGTTTCTTGATCAAGCAAAAAACATGAA
Source organism: Hemibagrus wyckioides (assembly GCF_019097595.1). Lineage (NCBI taxonomy): Eukaryota > Metazoa > Chordata > Actinopteri > Siluriformes > Bagridae > Hemibagrus > Hemibagrus wyckioides. Next base: position 7,073,469 of record NC_080716.1, read on the forward strand.
GCCTTTTTGAGAACTGACAGATCGTTCCTTCTGGTCAATGTTCTATCTATCAGCCAAGCCTTCATCAGTGATATTCTTTGAGATGTGCTGGGAGAATTCATCATCACTTAAATACATTACATTCCAGTATCGGCCCACTCCCTAGACGAACATACACATTATTGTGTCTTGCAGAGTATGTCAGAGTTTCACATATATTTGAATGTACACATTTAAAAATGTACTTAAATGTGAATTTCAAGTGTCACTCCAAGTACTAGTGTGTCCCCTGAAGCGCTTGCATAATTTATGGCCCTGCAAGGTGCATGATATAAAAAAAGGTTGTGAGCGCATATATTCTTTATAGTAGAGGTGAGGGAGCATAATACAATCACAAATCCCTTACTTTGGAATTTTTAATGACATTTGGTGCATACTGTCTGACAGAAATAATAGCAAACAGCTAGACAAACTAATACTGTCTCCTTCAGAGAAGGTCACATCACTGATCATCTTTATTTAATGACTCAATAATGTCCAGCTGCTAATGAGATTTATTACCCAGTGCCAAATCAATGCTGGTCAACTGTATGAGTCATAACTAAAAGCAGCATCAGAAAGCTTGTGCTGAGGATCATCTATCATATGCCATTAAAATACAAGGGATGTAGTGTGCTTTTATTCGGGTGAAAAAAGGTCATGTTTATTGCAAAATACTATTATGATTGTCTGGGTTACAGATAAATAAGGTCAGAGTAATTGAAACTCATTTCAGATGTGGCTGTTTTCCATCTACAAAATGTCACAGACATAACTAGGAAAGGGGCTGACCAGAACTGCCCAAATCACAAATGTAATCAGATTCTGCTGTGGAATTCCTCATTTCCAAGGAACTTTTTAAATGACTACAATGCTCCACTCATGGAAAAATCAAAGGCAATCACGAGCAGCAAAGTAATGTGCAAATAACACTTATTACTGATATGTGATTACAAAGAATGATAAGACCAAATATAATGATAATAAACCTACCTCACGAAGTAAGGATTTTGCCACACATGGCCTGAGCCTTATTGTACCATTGTCCAGTTTTCTTGCTGATACTGGTCATCTTTAGTATATGAACAGACTATCTGAGTTTTTGAAGACACTTTTAAGTCAGTCTGAGGAGCATGGTACATTTTCTAATCTATATGCATCATCAACTTGTAAAGTTTCCAGAAAATAAATGTTTAAAATATATGTGTACCCGCATATGTCAACCTACAAAATTTAAATATGCTGATACTAACCATAAATCAGTTCTGATCTGCAGGAATAGCTATATTACTTTATGTAAATTTGTAGTTTAAGTCAGTTTGTAGATGTAGATCTTTTGCTTATCCATGCATTACGTATTTTTTAATATTCTTTTTCAAGGTTTATTTTTCAATATGCTTCAAAGATATATGTTTCAACAAATTTTCTGTGGTTCATTTTTATTATGTACAATAAAAGCACCCTGCACTTATGTAATTAATAATCAATATAGAAATGTTTAGATTGATGTATTATATGTATATGTATATACAGTTGTAGGTTGCAGGGATATGCAGTAGGATATGTTGCTGTCTTGCAGCTGCTAAGCTTGATTCTAAGCTTGTTAATGGCAAGTTAGTGGAAATTAAGTTGACAGAACATTTAGAGATGATAAGAGAAATAGCAATCACAAACTAAGCACAGCTATCTTGAAAGAAAAAAAAAACTTGCTAATACACTAACTCATATGCTAATACAAATGAAGTACTCATCATCCTTTATAGTTAAGTAGCATTTACAAGTTCATGTCTATCAAGACCAAAGATGAAAAATAAAGCCCAGTAAATTGAGACACAGAATGTGCACTTGAATGCAAAATGTGTCAGCTATTAGAATCTGTTATCATAAGGTTCTTTGGGATAGCAGAGAGAAATATGTGAACTCACTTAGTTTCAGTGGACTATTAAATCTGAAGATTAGAGAACCATTTGTAAGATTGATCTGCCGCAGTGCTGTGTGCCCACATGATAGAAAGGCAGCAAGCCAATTAAAATGATGAAAATCGGGTACTGAATACCTTATACTGAATTTAAACATATATATTCTTTGGAAACTTATTATAATATCTCTTGTTCGTGTAACCTTAAATTAGTTTATTTTAATATCTGCTTATGTTTCTTGCATAATTCTGAAAAATAAGTGATGTTACCAGTGTGAAAAACGTAAATAAAAATATTTACTTTGAAAGCCATTTTTAATCTTTTGTACATATGGTCAAAATACAAAGAAGAATCACAACAAAAAAGATTTCTTTTATCTTTTACATTTTAAGGCTATATGAAAAATTACAACCACGATATGGCGTTTCTGGACACCTGATCATCACACCCACATGTGTTGCCACAATACTGTGCTGGTAATGCTGTGGCATTACAATGTCCCTTTAGTGAAAGGGGACCAGACTTGCTCCAGCATTCCAGTGCCCCTGTGTGCAAAGAAAGGGACAACATGGATAGTCAAGGTTGAATGGGAAGATCTAATGTGTCCTGCACATCTTCACTGAACACCTTTGGGATGAACTAGAATGGTGACTGCACCCCAGGCGTGTAAGCCCAACATCAGTAGCTGACCTCAATTATGCTTGTGTCGCTGAATGTGCAAATTCCCACAGTCATGCTCCAAAACTGAGTGGAAAGCCTTCCCAAAAGAGTGGAGATTTTTATAACAGCAAAGGGGAAATACATCTGGAATGGTAAGCTCATAAAGCACATATGTGTGATAGTCCAGTACTTTTTAGCCATATAGTGTAGCAGACATGACCAACAGTGTGTGAAATAATAATTGGCACTCCTCATTAGCCCAACATATCAGCAAACAAAGTCCTAAGTTATGAAAGCTATGAAATATGAACTGTTTTGCTACAACAAAAATCAAAGCCTCAGCAATTATCTCCTATGGCTTTTATACCTCATAATGAATTCATTATTAATGAAGACCAAAATAAATAGCCTGCCACAAACTCCTCCCCTAAATTGCCCAGGAAGCCTAATGATAAGGGAGAATTAGCATTGTTTTTGTGTGTTGTGCAGAGATTTAACCACACTGCTGCTTGAGAAATTGGTCTATCATCATTTGTTGGAAGCATTTTGGAAGAAGGCATGCAATCATAAAGACATATGTGTTTAGGCTCAGATTCACAGTAATTAATGGATAATATATGCATGGGTATTCAGAGCTTTAGTCTGCTACTCTGTTGATAACACCCAGGTCTTTCAATCACAAAATGTCATGTGTGGCCTATGTCAGTACATAATAAAGCTACAAAGCATGTTTATTAGACAAAGCATATGCACTGCAGCTGCAGATATGGGCACATTTACCGTTTCTCAGGGCATTTTTTGGTAAGCCCCAAATGTTTCACACTATAACTGTTCTTGCTCTTATACACAGTTTACTAATCATTCAGATCAATCATCACTAATCACCCTAATCATTCTGATGAGAAATTCAAAGAGAATCATACCAACTAATCTTGGTTCACATATCAGTTCCTAATTCTTGGTTGATGCACGTTGAAACCTGACAAAAATTGTACCTATGAGACTGGTCAAACATAAAGCAACAAAAAAGTTGAGAAAGTGAAGTAAGGAGTTTTTACTTTCACGTGCATGCTTAAGCAAAATGCTCATAGAACAAAGAGCATGTTGATTAATGTGAGTGTGTGACAGCCCTTATTAACATGGTTAATTGTATTAACGACATTAATTAATGCAAAAATATACAATAGACTGAACATTCATTGGGCATGTTTCTCATCATTTTAAATGAACAGTCTCCATTTTCAAGGATAATCATAAACGCACAATATTTAAAATGATATCTAAATAAGCAGCAGCAGTGCATTCCCACTTTTTAGTAGATTATTATTATTATTAGTAGTAGTAGTAGTATTTCTAAGTTAAGGTTTATGTGAAATCTAATACACTGCTGAAAGTTGGAATCTAGTGAAAAAATTTTGGTGAACTTTGGCATTTTCCCTTCATGCCCACTTCTACATAATAATGCAAGGCTCATTGTCAGGCTCTACGTTCATTGATTTTCATGCCATAAACTTCTGCATTTACACTTCTACACAAACTGGTGTGGATGAAAGGTGCAGCTACCGCTTACAAGATATTTTAAAAAACTAAGTAGACATATGTTTCTCACACTTTGACTTGAGTGACTGTTAATAAACACAAGCTTGATTTCTCAAGGGTTGTCTGCATTACAGAGAGATAATTGGACCAGATGTCATGCTGGCAAATCAGATAAGAAACTGTGTTGTGCCCATGCAATTAACTAAAGGGATTGTATCTCTTACAGTTTAATTCAGTCAGCACTGTAGCTATTGAATACTGTGACTAGAGATGGCATTCATTTAAGCCTTGTATGTAACCCTGGGCTATAAACAATATGTATTTATAGCCCAATATTATCAATATACTAATTCTCCTCTATATTTTTTTAACTGATTAACCATTATTAATGCCTGCATAACACTCTTGGTATGCTAGGTTAGCAAAAGAGAAGAAGTCCTTGTCATCTAATATAGAAGTGGCAAAATATAGTATTAGTGCACTACAAGAAATTGATGGCTTAGCATATGCCATAGTTGAAAGATGAGTCAGCAGCTATGCTCATCTATGCAGTCTTAGGCAGTGACTTTTTAAAATCCTGTATGTAACAGCTAATCTAATATATCCTTATAGTAATCTCGATTTTGAAGAAGCCTTATTTAATTACATATACATTACAGTGAATTCTTCACTTATCTCAGTTTGTTGGGCATCAGGCATGACACAGTAGCCTTGGAGCAAAGAGGGTTGTGGCTCTTGGTCAAGAGCAATACAGTAGCAACAATAGCAGCTTGGCAGTGCTAAGGCTTGAAAATCTGACCTTTCTAGTAGGAACCTAAAACCTTTAACCATTCTTTTTTAGGAGAAAGAACAGCATACTTATTGATTTAACAATATGACCTTATGCACGGGTCCATAAGCTGCATGAGTTTGAGCAGGAGTTGAATGAGGGAAGGGAAGCAAATACGCAAGAATAAAAGGAGCACAAAATATGTCTACATGGTTGATCTCAAAGCAGATTCTGTGTGGGGAGACTCGTCTTGCTCTCACTATACTGTATGGGTAGAGTAGCCTGTATCTGAATTAAGATTACACTGTACTCAATTGCACAGATAGTTAATGAAGGTCAGGTAAACAGTGGGATCCTGGACAGCTAGGGGACTAGGGGAAGAGAAGCAACTCATGTGGAAGCATCACAAAATTAGACTGTCATTAGATCATCAGATCATTAGACTGGCCAAGATTCAAAGAAAATGTCTATACTGTATATATAAGTCCATGCTAAAGATCTCAAAGACGCACATTGTGTCACAAGGTCACAAAGATGAGACAGAGATTCTACTGGCCTAATGAAAGACCCATAATGATAGACTAAATCTGACCCTATACTCTAGGTAAAGTATGAATATGGTAAGCACTGACAATAATAAACAATAAAATCTTGCAAACAGGTTGCTTAACTGGTAAGCAAGTCACTGGATTGGAAAGGAACTTGCTAATCAAGACATTAACCTTTCATGATGGTAGTAAGATTCTTTCTGGGTTAAGAGAAAGGTATAAAAGAACCATGGTCAGGTTATACTTTGTCAACTCTAGTGTTTGGTTTAAAGAGTAACAAAGTAAGCATTAATCTGTACTAATATTAGTGGTCAAAATGACTCCAAGATGTATTTCATAAGTGAATTGTTCCACCATGCTGGAAGACACAACTGACCACTATCCACCGCCATGACCTACACATGCAAAGCTTTTGGGGCTATATTCACAACCGGCAACATCTTAAGTCAGCATGTCCATGAATGAAATATAATGACATATGAGAGGTGGAAACAATCAAGGCAAAGTGAGTCTGATATTAAACTATAAAAAGTATACAGGACATAATGGAGTACAATGAGAGAACACTGATTGTAAAAATACACAATGTCAGTAAAGAGATAAGTGGAGATAATTGTGAGTCAGAGTGCCTGGTGTGCAAGCTGAAGAGACATGAAAAGCATGCAGCTGCTTTGGTTTTAAATCTGCAGTAGCAGAGCTGAATTTAGAGGGGAACAGTAGGACATTAGTCATTCCTTATAATGCTAAAGAGATAAAGAAAAAATACTATGATGACCATCACTTCACATTGTAATCTTATTAGCAATCTAAAGAAATGCAGCACATCTTCATCAATTTCATGACATGAAGTGCAGTGCATCCAGAAAGTATTCACAGCACTTCATTTTTTCCACATTTTATGTTACAGCCTTATTTCAAAATGGATTAAATCCATTATTTTCCTTAAAATCCAACAAAATATACCTTAAAATGACAATGTGAAAGAAGTTTGTTTGAAATCTTTGCAAACTTATTAAAAATGAAAATGAAAGAAATCACATGTACATAAGTATTCACAGCCTTTGCCCAATACTTTGTTGAAGCACCTTTGGCACCAAATACAGCCTCAAGTCTTTTTGAGTATAATGCTACAAGCTTGGCACACCTATTTTTGTTCACTTTCTCCCATTCTTATTTGCAGGACCTCTCTAGCTCCATCAGGTAGGATGGGGAGTGTTGGTGCACAGCCATTCTGAGATCTCTCCAGAGATGTTCAGTTGGGTTCAAGTCTGGGCTCTGGCTGGGCCACTCAAGGACATTCGCAGATGTCCCGTAGCCACTTCTTTGTTATCTTGGCTGTGTGTTTAGGGTCATTGTCCTGTTGGAAGATGAACTGTCGCCCCAGTCTGAGGTCCAGAGCACTCTGGAGCAGGTTTTCATCAAGGATGTCTCTGCACACTGCTGCATTCATATTTCCCTCGGTCCTGACTAGTCTCCCAGTTACTGCCGCTGAAAAACATCCAGACAGCATGATGCTGCCACCACCATGCTTCACTGTAGGGATGGTATTGGCCAGGTTATGAGCGATGCCTGGTTTCCTCCAGATATGACGCTTGCCATTCAGGCCAAAGAGTTCAATCTTTGTTGCATCAGACCAGAGAATTTTGTTTCTCATGGTCTGAGAGTCCTTCAGGTACCTTTTGGCAAACTCCAGGCAGGCTGTCTTGTGCCTTTTACTGAGGAGAGGCTTCCACCTGGCAACTGTACCATGCAGGCCTGATTGATGGAGTGCTGCAGAGATGGTTGTTCTTCTGGAAGGTTCTCCTTTCTCCACAGAGAAACACTGGCGCTCTTTCAGAGTGACGATCTGGTTCTCGGGGGTTCCAAACTTCTTCCATTTATGAATGATGGAGGCCACTGTGCTAATTGGGACCTTTAATGCTGCAGAAAGTTTTCTGTACACTTCCCCAGATCTGTGCCTTGATACAATCCAATCTCGAGGGTCTACAGACAATTCCTTGGACTTCAAGGCTTGGTTTGTGCTCTGACATGCACTGTTAACTGTGGGACCTTGTATAGACATGTGTGTGCCTTTCCTAATCATGTCCAGTCAACTGAATTTACCACAGTTGGACTCCAATCAAGTTGTAGAAACATCTCAAGGATGATCAGTGGAAACAGGATGTACCTAAACTCAATTTTGAGTGTCATTGCAAAGGCTGTGAATACTTATGTGCATGTGATTTTTTTTGTTTTTTATTTTTAATAAATTTAGAAATTTAGAAAGAAAAATAATGAAATTGAATCCATTTTGGAATAAGGCTGTAACATAACAAAATGTGGAAAAAATGAAGTGCTGTGAATATTTCCGGATGCACTGTATTTGCAGACCAGTAAACCTGTATAGGTACTTTGCACACATCATCATTCTAGATTAACTTGTGTTATAACAACAAAAACAGAGACCCCACCTTAAAGATTCCTTAAAGATTTTTTAACTATAAGAACTTTAAGAACAGAACATTTGCCATCACCTGACATATTACAGAGGCTTTCAGCAACATGCCAGACATTGATAGACATTGTGACATTGACAACAAGCCACTTTCCCTCAAGTGCTGAACAGACTTTAGAAAAAGTCCCATGAGGAATATTAAGCATTTTTCAAACAGAACTGGATAAGCTTCAGATATTCAAGTATCCCTTCCTGTGCAAAGCATGCCTCTTACTGGCCCAAGGATCCTCAAAGTCTTAATGGCACAGACTATGGTATATGAATATTTACAGCAGAGAGCTGTATGACCAGGAAGATTTATGCCGTACACTCCGTGGGAGGACAGCAACATAGAGGATGGCTGATCTCCCACTGTACTTCATGACTGCTGAAGCACTTTTCACAAATGTTGGTCTAGACATATTTGACATCACAAGGGAGCAGTAAACAGTAAAAATGGGCAATAATTTTCACATGCCTAAGTGTCAGTACTGTGCACACTGAGCTAAGTAAATGGATGAAAATTTCTATCAATATTTTATGAGGCTTCTTTGCCATGAGTGAACCTGTGAAAATGATTTGTTATGACTGTGGCATTTATTTTTTTTTGGGGGGGGGATTAATTATAGGAATATAATACTGGGATTAAATAATAAATTAGTTGTCATTGATCAATCCCAACTATCTTACATGAGGCACTTTCAACATATTAGATAGATGTAAGTGTGTTTATCAGTCCAAGGCCTCTTTTACTCCTTCCTCTTTTCTATCTTGCTCATTGATGGGATGAAGAATTTAAACCATCATTACATTGAATAAAAACAGAGTTTCATTCAGGAAGAACCTGTGCATCAGTTATATCTTCTATCTCATCTTCTCCTAGTTGCTGAAATATTTGTGTTCCAGGTTACATTTTAAATTAAGGTTGCATTAATTAGACCTTAGAGATGATTTTATTAGAGCTGTTTTCTTATTTTTTGCAATTCTTCCCTAAGGTAGAACATGATTATATATATATATATATATATATATATATATATATATATATATATATATATATATATATATATATATATATATATATATATACATACATACATACATATATATATATATATATATATATATATATATATATATATATATATACACATACATATATAATTTAATACATATATAATTTAAAACTTTTTAATCAGTGTATAGCATCAAACTATATAAACAGGATATCTAATATCTAGTCGGTTAAGAAGAGGGTGTTGTTAATCAGTTTCAGCTGCTTTGGTGTTAATGAATTTAACAACAGATGCATTAGATGGCCAACAATGAGATGATCCCCAAAACAGGAATGGATTTAAAGGTGGAGACCACTGACATTTTTTCCCTTACTCATCTTTTCTGACTGTTTTTTATTAGTTTTGCATTTGACTCGGGTCAAACTGTGCTCTACAGAGGTTGCACAGGCAGTCCAACTCCAAACCTTGCCAGAAGGTTTGCTGTGTCTCCCAGCATGGTCTCAAGAGCATGGAGGAGATTCCAGGAGACAGGCAGTTACTCTAGGAGAGCTGGACAGGGTCATAGAAGGTCCTTAACCCATCAGCAGGACCGGTATCTGCTCCTTTGTGCAAGGAGGAACAGGACGAGCACATTTGCCATTGAACACCAGAATTGTCAGGTCTGACACTGGTCATCAGTGCTTTTCACAGATGAGAGCCGGTTCACCCTGAGCGCATATGACAGATGTGAAAGGGTCTGGAGAAGCCCTGGAGAACATTCTGCTGCCTGTAACTATGTTCAGCATGACTGATTTGGTGGTGGGTCAGTGATGGTCTGGGGAGGCATATCCACAGAGGGACACACAGACCTCTACAGGCTAGACAATGGCACCCTGACTGCCATTAGGAATTGGGATGAAATCCGTAGACCCATTGTCAGACCCTATGATGGTGCAGTGGGCCCTGGGTTCCTCCTGGTGCACGACAATGCGAATGTGGCGAGAGTATCCAGGCAGTTCCTGGAGGATGAAGGAATTGATACCATTGAATGGCCCCCATGCTCGCCTGACCTAAATCAAATAGAACACCTCTGGGTCATTATGTTTGGGTCTATCTGATGCCACCAGGTTGCACCTCAGACTGTCCAGGAGCTCAGTAATACCCTTTTCCAGATCTGGGAGAAAATACCCCAGGACACCATCCATTGTCTCATTAGGAGCATGCTTCAACATTGTCAGGTATGCATACAAGCATGTGGAGGCCATACAAACTAGTGAGTACCATTTTGAATTGCTGCAAAAAATTTCAGCAAAATTGACTAGCCACTAGATATTTGGGGTGTCTTTGAATTCAGCCCTCTGTAGCTTGATAATTTTCATTTCCATCAAACAATGTGGCATCCTTTCATTCCTAACACATTATCCAGTCCATATCAGTATAGATATCCAGCATGATATTTTTCCCCATTGAGATCTGATGTGTTTTCAAAGTGTTCCTTTCATTTTTTTGAGCAGCGTATATCCCACATTGGGATAGAATATGTTGTTATATGATATAAGTCTAAGTCTAAGATAAGTCTAAAAATGACATATTTGTGCTATGGGTCCTCCCAAGACCAAAAGGCTTTCATTTGTCATTTCAATATTTTGATGCACATTACATTCTTTTACAGTGTCTCAAACATAAATCTCCCAACACGCTTACACCCATTCTTCTGCTGAGCTTACAGCCATCAGCAGAATCCATCATGTGGACAGAATTGCTGAGCTGCTATTACTTTCCTGTGACCACCATAAAACCAGGCAATTAAATGCTATTGGACATTTGGCTCTCTCTTGAACCACAAAAGCCTTGTCATGGGCTGTCAATGAAGATGGAAAGGACCTTGACAGCTACAATGAAATTGCAACTCACAAAGTGGACAAGTCAGGCCAGTGAACTCTAATTAGCAGCATGCCCTCATTCTTCCACATTGATTTTTGGGAGCTTAAGATGGGTGCTTAGGTTGAAAAAAAATGTGAAACTATACTTTTCAATATCAGAATTAAAATTTAAAAATAAAGTACAAGGTCACAGGTGATAAGAGATGCATGCTGCAATGTTAATTCATCAACTCTTGGTCAAACAAAAAAACTCAAAAACAACCAATTTTACTTTGATATTATTTAGACTTTATAATTACTCATCATTACGTTATGTGCATTCTTACTAACTGCAAATAGACTGTGGATTTTATCTGTATTGGACCAGATTATTATAAACATGCACTGGATAATGAAAATGTCCAGTGTCCAGCTACTATGGGAATATAGTAGGAACATAAGAATAGACTGGAACTGTCCTTTGAGCTTTGGCTTAAAGTTAGGAAAATATAAATTGGCCAGTGTGCAAAGAAAAGGTCACATAAGGTGTTAGCGTAAATGTAATTTTGAACCCAAGTAAGTTACAAAACACTGCTGCAGTGGCAAATTTTTAAAGTCATGTCCTGAATTGCTGCACTCCAACAACATCAGACTATCAAATAAATCTGAACATGAAAATATCAACTCAGGAAAAAGAAAACAAAAAAAGTGACAATAAATAAAAAGACATTATTTCTTTTATGAAGAAACTCAGGTTGTAGGTTGTTTCAAAGATCTTGAATAAATACAGATCTTTTGTGGATGTAGCCTGCCTCAAATTGTTCTGCCTCTTCATGTAATACCGGACAGACTCGATGATGTTGAGATCAGGGCTCTTTGGGGGCCAAACCATAATTTCCAGGACTCCTTGTTCTTCTCTGTGCTGAAGATAGTGCTTATTGGCAATGACTGTACGTTTGTGGTCATATCAGCCTGTATTTCTCAACATCAAGGACACTATTAATTCTGACCATATCTTCAACTCCATTTGCAGAAATGCATATCCAAACTTGCAAGAAACCTCCACCATGCATTACTGTTGCTTGCAGGCACTCATTATTGTACCACTCTCCAGCCCTTTGCCAAACAACCTGTTTCCTGTTGACTTACCAGTCCAGTCCATCCACCTGCTGCCATTTTTATGCACCCCAGTTCCTATGTTTTCTTGCATTATTGAGTCAAGGTATGGCTTTTTGGCCGCAATTTTTCCATGGTATGTAAATCTTCCATGGAATGCACTCATTGCTGCCAGTTCTTTACCTATAGCACTGCTGGACAACTTCTGATGTTGAAGTGAAGTAAGCATGATGTGTCTTTCATCTGCTGCATTAAGGTTCCTTTGTCTACGGTCCCCAACATCTTGAAACCCTTTGAAATCTTTGCTTGACCTTGCCATAGCGCATGTCCTGTGATATGAGACTGTCTTCCACAACCTCACCTTAGCAGAGTTCCTCACCCAGTTTTACATTGATGATCATTAGCACCTGCTTGGTATAATTGGTATAATTCAAACACCTGACTGAAATCCCTGACTTAATGTAAGTGTTCAAACCAGCATCTTTATTAGGGAGCAAGTGAACAGTCAGTTTTTAAGCAGAGGACTCCCCTAAACCCAATAAGCATCATGGCCACTGAGGTGGGCATTGTCTCAAGAATCTGGGTATATGGACAAGCTGGAATGGACCAAGAACACTGATGCACTGAATGAGAAAGATCTTCGTTGCCTATACTTTCTCAGGAGACTATTAGTGTGATGGGGTCCTACCTAAACACATTCAGACATATACTGAGACTTTTTCCTAAAAGTGGCTTTCAAACTTTATAACTCCTCCCCTTTCAGCATGGACCAGCGCTGACACAATAAACACTGACTGCATCATTATATTATTATGTACACTATCCCAACCAATAATATTTACAATATGTATGTTAATATCATACCATGGGCAATATTACATTATATCATACCATGTGCAATATCACTTGCAATATCATATCATGTGCAATATTATCTATTATCTCAAGCACATGTACATTTTGCATATATAGCATTTCATTCTTATCTTATCTCATCTTATCTTAAATTTATTACACTGGAAGCAGGACAAATGGGCAAATAACTAGAGCCAAATAGTGATCACTAAAAAACTCAATCTGATCATTTATAAACAAAGAGTTGACTCTCTAAATTGTGAGAGGCCCCCCTCACAATTTAGAGGTTTTAAAGGATCTGCTGCTAACATCTTGGTATCAGATACCACAGCACACCTTCTTGTGGAGTCCATGTCTCAATGACTTAGATGGATGTTAGGGCTGATTGGTGGGTGTGTGTGTGTGTGTGTGTGTGTGTGTGTGCATAAGGTGGCATAAGCGCTCAAACCCAGCAGCGAATCAGAGAGGTGGCACAGATTCCTCACCCTCAGTTAGAAGCAGGGAGAGTACCATGGGGTGCAGCACACACAGCTATCTCTTCTTGCCATGTTCTAAACCCTTTGAAAGATTGAATTGGTGTAATATGAATCAGGGGGCATGTCATCTGACTTCTCTGAAGACAGTGCTATCTGTGATATTGCTCAGCTCTTGCTTTGTTGCTGGTAGGCCCTGCTTAGGAATTCTTGCTAAACAGCATACAGTTCTGCTGTCTTCTTAGCTGCAACTTGGATGGCTGGGTGCATGTGTGTCACATACCTGGGGAACACATGGCACCAGGATGCACTATGGAAAGAACGCAAGCCAGCGAAGGCAGTGTCATGCTGGGAAACCTTGGGTCCTGCCATCCATGTGGATGTTACTTTGACACGTACCACCTACCTAAGCATTGCTGCAGACCATGTACCATGTGCCATGTCACAAAGCAAAAATGGTCCAGGAATGGTTTAATAAGCACAATAATGAGTTGGAGGTGTTGGCATAGCCTCCAAATTCCCCAGATCTTAATCCAATCAAGCTTTTGTGGGATGTGCTGGACAACGTGCTGGAAATGGCAACTATCTAATTTTGTTGTTTGCTTTCTAGCATAAGCTGATGATGATGATCTAGCTCTCTGGGTGCTGCTTTTTTGTAGCTCTGACCTGGTACTATGTAACACTCTACTGCAGTTAGGACTCTTTCCTGCTTCTTCACCACTTTCACATAAGACTAATTGAAAAGGCACAATATCTGAAAAGAAGATGTAGTCAAAAATAGTCAAAAACAGTCAAAAATACCCTGGTGTGGAAAACAGGAGGTCACGTGGCTGCAAGGTGGGGCAGAAGAACGACTCTGGGCTGGCCGCCAATCAGAGTGATGGCAAAGACGCCCCACCCTCAGTGAGAGTCACGGAGAGTATCATACAAAACATTTCACATGGGGTGTTAGGCATGTGAACGATAATGTGTTGTGTGACATTTTTGGCATCTTGCTTTTTTTTCTACTGTTCTGATCTTTTTTTTTGCTTTTTAACAGTAATAGTACTCTCCCTAACCTTTTGCAGGCATGAGGTGCTGTAATTTGACTTCGCAGGTGGTATCAGAGGGTGTAGTACTCTGAAGATAGTGCTCTTTGTGAAGTTTCTTCTGGCTTGTTTTGCTGATCTTCAGCCCTGCCTAGACAGCACACTGGTGTAGACAACAACCGTCTTCTTCATAGTGTAAAAGATAATAATATAAATGCTCTTTTCCCAATATCCTGGCCACTGATGTATTGGTATTCTTCTTGTTGCAGCTGTGTGTTGGTACTCGACATAGATATAATCTTGCACACCTTTCTTTATCCATACTTTCAAAACATTTAATGAATGTGAGTTCTGCTTGTTGCAGCTGACATATAAATCACATAGGAAATTAATAGAGGCAGGGGGAAGTGTTTGTACATGTATAAATGAAAGGACAGCACCACTACAGCAACCCTGTTTTGGAAAGCAGGAGAACAAATGGCTACAAGGTGGGGCAGCAGAGGCACTAACGGCTGACAGCCAATCAGTGTGGCAGCAAAAATCCCTCACCCTCATAGAGAGTATCATAGGGTGCAGCACACACTCAGCAATGTTACTTGCTTTCTATTTTTGAGAGTGGTGTATTTTGTTCACTGCTCTCTCTCATTCAGATCTGTTTGCTGTGGTTTTCTGAGTGTTTTTGCATGTGTACACACACACACACACACACACACACACACACACACACACACACACACACACACACACACACACACACACACACACACACACACACACACACACACTCATAAAGGAAACTCCAGCATGTCTTCCATGGTAGTAGAAGCAGTATCATAGATTCCAGTTCAAATGACATGTTAATCAAATCATGTTGGTAGAAAGTTAATTGGCATACATTGTAACAACAGGTTTTTCAGCCTAACTACAAGACCAGATGTTAATTATGTGGCCAAGATGGTTGTGGCATAAAACATGACAATGTATGCTTTTTGATTCACTTGATTATTTCATAAATTTATAATATTTATAACAGCATGAACAATGCTACATATAGCCACATAAAAGTATTGACATATATGTCACACCATAATCTTTACAAGAAGCAGGTGCACAGCTTATAAATACCTAGTGCAGTGACAGACATAACATTATAAATGATCTCCTGCCCTGCAAAATGCTGCCAGCTTGTCAGACCACATCTCACCATTTATTAGTAAATGCATCTTTACTGGCTGCCTAAAAATAACCAACCACTTAAGAGAAAATGTAGGTATGTAACAAAACATGACTAAACCGCATAAATCTAACAAAATACTCATATGCTGTCATACCTATGCTAATAGAAGAGCCAAATGTAACTCTTCTGAGCTGCTTCACCAGTGGTTTTATTCATATGAATTTATTCTGACTGTAGATTGATAATCAAAAAGTTATATATATATATATATATATATATATATATATATATATATATATATATATATATATATATCCATAGACTGCATATGCATAGACTGAGCTTTCATTATTGTAAGAAAGAGAAGCACATGAGTTCAGTCAATTGTTCAATTGCATGTTTGTGTTGCTAGTTCCATCTCAGCATTTAAAAACAAGAAAACTCAACAAAGATTGTAGGTAATTACATAAAATGAATACATTATCTGTATATCTTCACTAATGTTCTAAAGTTACTATTAAAGGCTTATTTAGGGAATAACTGAACAAAAACGGATGTTCTATCAGTTATCTCTTTTTTTTATTGAATGTTCTGCATCCTCACTGAGAATTGGTCTTGCTCTTCCAGTACTTTCAGAAAGTAGTGTAGTATATGTTTCTTCTATTTTATTAATTTAAATGATAATTAAAAAGTATTGCCTAGGGTTAGGAATGTATGAATCAGATTATTAATACAATGTTAGACTTGGATTAGATTTAGATTAGAGATTTTAATATAAATTGTCAAAATGAAATGCATTCTGTGGGTCTTATCAACATTTAAGTGCATTGGCAAACCATTAAAAATGGAAATCTCTGCTCGCATAGAACAAATGCAACAAAATTTAATATGCATTTGTACAAAAATAATACTTATTTATTCTAAAAAAAAATCCCACATTTATACAACATGCTAGTTTGAAAAGGTAGAGAAATGGAAATGTCATGTCAGCTACATGCACATGAATTGCACCCTGCTTGTTTCATTGTTTCATTGTTTCACCTGTGTATCCCTCACTGTGGAAGGACAACACTGGGTGTGATGAACACTGGATTGACATAAATGTTGAATCAGTGAAAATGCTACACTTTCTGACTCACTTTCTACTGGTCTGGTAATGATTTATAAGCACACCGTTGGTTTCACCCAGAAAATGATGGGTTCCCTCTTGAGTATGGATCTTCTCAAAGTTCCTTCCTCATATCCTCTCAGTTTTGCTTGCTAATCTCACTTCTGGCTTGCTCATTATCAATATAAATATAAATTGATATTCATATTTCTGTATAGCTGATTTCTGACAAAATCTACTGTTAAAAGTGCTATACAGAATATATATATATTGAACACCTTCACCATTCAACCATTTCCCCTGAGTAGAGTTAGCTAAGTATACAAAAAATAAAGCTTAAACAGGACGAAATCTATTCAGAATAATTACTCATAACTGCTTCACCCTACCATAGAACAGAGGCCCAAGACTTCTGCTGTTCATAGAATGAACACTCTTGTTCTGGGTCATATCACTTTCCTGTTTTGGGAATATAATAGCTTTGAGCAGTTGTAACTGAACTAGTTAATTGCTAAAGTGATGAAACCCTGGTCTCTGAACTCTTCTGCATGTTCGATTCTTCTCTTTGACGTCCTGAACTTAATTTAAGCTAAAAAGTGTTTGTTAGTAGCAGAATGTTCTTGTAGAGTGCATCTTGAACCCTGGTGAAAGATGGTACTTAAACTTTGATTTGTCATGTGATGTCAATTCTACAGGCATTATCTTTAACCATTTTTTGGTAGCTGTCATAACATCTGATACTTTACCAATATTGGCTGTTATCTGAAAGTGCATGTACATGCCTCATTTTCTCAGCCAAAATCAATAGCTCATGTTCTATGCCTAGATTATCTGAGTGGCCTACAAGAGTGCCAAACTCAGAGATGCTATTCAATGTAAGAGTCTAGACACCTGACTTTTTAAAATCCCCCAAATCAATGCATGCTCACAGCAATCAATGGTCCCTTCCTATTAGGAGGAATTAGGAAACTGAACATGGTGTTACTTAGTCTGTCATGTTGTGGTCTATTGCTCATTGCATGTAATAGCATTATCTGTGATTTACTCAAGACATTTAAAAAATCTTTAAGTGTTTTCCTGTGTTGTGCTGAAACCACTTTTTTCAGTATTTTTTTGAACACTGTATTAGGAAAAATAGAGGCCTATTTGAAAAAAGTGTGTCGTTTCCATTTGGACCAGAATGATGACTATGATTCTCATCAGGGTTTTTAGAATGTAATAGAAATAGAATTGTTAGTATTTGGCTTTGGCTACTTTATGATGTTATATTTTTAAGTTGTATGTTTTGTAATCAGATGCATCATGTTTCTAGGTGAATTTCTAGGTGTTTTTAAACAATGTGGTAGCTGAGGAGATAAATATCTCTCTATGAAATAGGATAGGATGCAGTTTTTTCATCCCACTATTACTCACCCAAAATTTCATCATCAAATTACACACATTTCTTTTCAAGTTTATGCTGTAGATTCCTCCATCTGTCTGTCTGGAGGCATAAGCGGATTAGTGTGATTGATTGTACAGTAAATGGTAATGTAATGCACCCTGTTTTTAAAATTGTCCACCTTTTTCCAGACTCAGATCACACAGACTGCCTCCATCTTGTGTCTTCTTCTTGATGCACAAATGCTGCAAGGATTGAGCACATTATTCAAAGATGTATTCAGACATGAGCTTTGTCAGTGAATATTCAAAATTTGTGTTTAATTTCAGAGAAGACCAGTGTGAGTTCATGCAAATGCAATGAAATCAGAATCTTCATAAGAAATGAAGTCTGCTGTTGAAATTCAAACTGCATTCATTATTAATTATGATTGCAAGAGAGTGTGTTGAACAACCAGAGGTGATCAGACATGTTAACAATTAGCCATAAGATTAAAAAAACCTAAAACGTAGCTTTAAATAAAAAAAATTATTTACCCAAATGGTCTTTGATAGCAAATAAGCAGGCCAAGTAAGCAATTAAAAGAAGCACCTCATTAAACAATGCACAAAAAACTGCATCTCCATATCTACTGTATATATACTTTTAACATTGCTGCCTGTAAATGCATGTATATGCACTTTATACAAGAGCACTTGTAGGATTTGCTCTGGTCATATTCAGTAAGTTTACTATCTGCTGATGTTGTTCCTGCTAACTCTCAAGGCCAGTTTTCTGTTTGAATGAAAGATTTATTTACTTGTGTGGGGGAAATGCATGAACCTAGTTTAATACAAAAGCTTAGAAGAAAGAATAAACGAATAAGTTCATGCTTCACCATACAACAGGACTCCTGTAAACACTGCTGGAAGGTATTTCAGCTTCAGAGCAGCCAAATATTTTACTGCATTATTTCTTAGCACTAGCACTAAGTAAGGGGTAATAAAAGATAATCAGTGAATCATATAAATATTATTCTTCATTTCAGATGCATGGTTTCTAAACTCAAACTTCAAACTCATTTTTCAAAAGTGTGGGTGTTTATATGGCTTTAAGTTGGCAAGTTATCAGTTATTTATATTTGTGAGTCTGCCTTATGTATTGCTTCTCTTTTAATAATAATAATAATAATAATAATAATAATAATGATAATAACATTAAAGATTTTTATGTAGTGCTCTCCTTAGCTTAAGTTTTTACCATAATCAATATAATAAGCTTAAACAAATGCCATTTATATACAAAATGATAAATACTGTGAGATGACATAAAAGTCAAAAACAACGCAAACAGAATAAAAATGTGAAGAGGAGGGATAGGATATAAACATAAGGGATAGCCTTATGTTTAGGATTCAAATTCAAATGACAGAAGGAGACAAACGTGTAAGACTTGAATTGACTGAGGTGAAGTTTGTACAGTCCCTGAGATGTTGAGGCAGAGAACTCCAGGGTCTAGGGGCAGTGGGACTAAAAGATCTGATCTGTTACCAGCTGTTTTGTGTGAAGACTGAAACCAGTATCAGAGAGTGTAAGTGATTCAAATCGGGTTTGCATAAAAGATGAGCGGATAGGAGAGCCTCATCCCTGGTGAATTAAATCAATTCAATTTTATTTGTTTATTGCTTTTGACAATAAATACTGTTGCACAGCAGCTTTACAGGAATATGTAAATTCTGGGGGAAAAATATACAATTTAAATTAAAATGTATCCCTAATGAGCAAGCCAGAAGTGACAATGGAAAGGGAAAACGGTATTACGAAGAAACCAGAGTCAAAAGGGAAACCGTCCTTATTTCAGTGACACTGGATCATGTGATTATAAACAATATCCCTTCTATAACTGTACAATGCAATAGTGCAAACACATAACCAGGAGATTCATTCTCTTCATAACATCAAGTCAACCTTGTTGAAGTTATCAACTGTTCACTTGAGTGCAAAACTGAAATTACACTAACTAAAACCTGATGTAATAAATGCATGAACATATATTCCAAGTTGTTTGTTTGACCAGTAGACCTGTTTCTCTTCCAAACTCTGTTGAAATAGCTCCATGTGAAACTAACATCCACCTCGATTTTTAAAAGATCAGTTTGTTATTGTAGGTCCTAGTATAGAGTCAACTGTAATCAGCTGTTTAACTATATTAAACAAGCAGTGGTTCAACCCTTAATGAAAAAACATGAAAAATGATCTTAACAGAAATTATCTCAATATATCTTCAATATCATTGACCATTTTTATCAGGTCTTAACAAAGTGGGTTTTTTTTTAATCTCAAATTACCCCTTTTTATTAGAAAATTCTATTCTGAACAAACGTTTTACAGGACTTAGAGCAGGTCACAACACATAGACTGCTTTGTTAAAAGTGGGCTCTTTTCACTCTGGACTATCTGTAATTTTAATCATGCTAAATCTTACAGCTGCATTTGACACTGATTATTACTTAATTCTCTTAGACCATTTGGAGAATGGTTTTGGCATTTTAGGGACAGTACTAAAATCTGCACTAGAATTTGATTTTTATTTACATGATTTTCTGTGAAACCTGGAAACTATTCTTCCTCTTTGGTAGCCGTAACATACTGTATGGCCTCCCTCAAGGTTCTATTTTGGGTCTGATCCTGTTTTCTTGCCATCGTGCCATTACTTATTACATATGTGCAGATGACACACAGTTTTACCTTCCTTAGAAAATTGGGAAGAAACAGTCTCTGAAGTCCATTATGGACTTAACTCCACCCACACAGCACCACTTCAGCACCCTGCAGTGGAAAGCACGAAATCATATGGCTGCAAGTTGAGGCAGTACAAGCACTCAAGGCTAACAGCCAATCATAGTGGCAGCAAAGACTCCTCACCCTCAGTGAGAATTGAAGAGATTATCATAGGGTGCAGTACACACTTGGTGGAAAGCAAGTTATGTCAGCAGTATTAACTGATGATTGCTTCTATCTGCTTTCTAGGGACTTCAGAAGACAGTGAAGCTGATGCTCCCTGAACCTGCTGTGCTCTGTAAGTCTCCCTGTCTTGTAAACCACTGTCTCAGAGCATGCTGCTGAAGACAGCTCCCTTCATAGCCTCCTCACCTATTACCATCTCATCTTAGAACCCGTTACTAAAAGATATTACTCTACTCACAATTCTAGTATCCTGTATGTTTTCTGTCTGTTGAATATGTAATTTGCTACAGGACTGTAAGAAAGATGTCTGAGTAAGAGGAAGCTTGATTGATTGAGTTAATCTGACCCTTAAATTCTGTTGTTAATGATCATTTCACTAGAATGCTTGCTATGATAAGAAATTTTCTATATTTTAAAGGTTTGGAGAGAGGATTGTTTATGCTTTTATTATATCTAAGTTAGACTACTGCAGTTCTCTCTATGTAGTTCTTCTGCTCATAAACTGTGCTGCAGCCAGGCTACTGACTGCCAAACTTCTGTTACCATTTCTTCACAATCTGCCAGTTGGACTTTAATATAAAATTATTTGTTTTTGAAACCTTATATAACCAGGTTTCACATTACATGAAGGTCTGATCTCCTAGGCCT
Organism: Hemibagrus wyckioides; assembly: GCF_019097595.1. Classification (NCBI taxonomy): domain Eukaryota; kingdom Metazoa; phylum Chordata; class Actinopteri; order Siluriformes; family Bagridae; genus Hemibagrus; species Hemibagrus wyckioides. Next base: position 7,094,983 of record NC_080716.1, read on the forward strand.
TTATACACCCTATGATAATCTCTTCAATTCTCACTGAGGGTGAGGAGTTTTTGCTGCCACTATGATTGGCTGTTAGCCTTGAGTGCTTGTACTGCCTCACCTTGCATGCAGCAGCGTCTCTATTTCTTGTGAAGGCTGAGGAAGGCTCATCTTCCACCTCTCATCCTGACCACCTTCTACAGAGGGACTGGTTTGGGAATTGCACCGTCTCGGATCACAAGACCCTGCAGTGGATAGTGAGGACAGCTGAGAAGATCATCGGAGTCTCTCTTCCCTCTATTGTAGACATTTACTCCACACGGTGCATCCACAAAGCCAACAGCATTGTGGATGATCCCACACGCCCCTCACACACACTCTTCCCCCTTCTGCCATCCGGAAAGAGGTACCAAAGCATTCGGACCCGCAAAACCAGACTGTTGAACAGCTTCTTCCCTCAGGCAATCAGGTATCTCAACAGAAAACTGAACTGAGCTGAGCTGGACACACACAAACACACACACACACACAACAGAGATCTGATCTCAACAGAGAAATTGAACTGTGCTGGACACGGACACGTGCGCACACACACACACACACACACACAGATTGTCCTGTTTGCACGCATATGTCACTTTACATTACTCTTTACACTTTGTATTGATCCTGTTTACATGTAACTTGAATATTTGCACTCACTGTCAACACTATTATTTTGCAAAGAATCGGTCTATATGTTGTTTGTCTGCACTGTCTTGTCTTGTCATCCTGTGCACTTACTAAAGTTTACGCACCTTAAGTATAGTTTAGCTTTATCTCTATGTTTAGCTCTATGTTTGTCTGCATCACTGTACTTTGTCTTTGTTATGTGTAGCACCTTTGGTAGGAGGAACGTTGTTTCATTTCACTGTGTACTGCATCAGCTATATATGGTTGAAGTGACAATAAAGCTTCTTTGACTTTGACTTGACATCATCTAGGCCTTTGAGGTCTAATAATCAAATGTACTTGACTTCCCTTTAGAGTTTTTTAAGTCTCAGCTGAAAACATCTTTATACTTTCACATTTGCATAGGAGGATACTCCTATTGATATTGATATCTGATATTGATCGCAGTTTGGATACGCAATTTCTGTTGGAGTTTCTAATGTTGATATTGTGTGTTAGTGCTTTGACTATTTTTCAATTTTATTATTGTGAAGCACTTTGGTCAACATTTTTAAAATATGATATACAAATAAACTTAATTTGAGAGTTTAGAAATGTTTCCTCATTTTGAAGAGTGATATCGATGGAATTGCAAAATTTTGGTGATGGAATTTATATATAATTTTTTATATATATAAATATTTATATTTATATATAACATATATATATATATATATATATATATATATGTTTCAAAGATTACTGCAAAGATTTCTGTATGAGTATGAGGTAAGAGTTATGAGGAATGATATCTATAAGAAGTCAGAGGATGTATGTGCTACCCTGATTTTTACCAGCATAATCTCTGACCTGTCATAAAGTCTCTTTTATAACAATAACAATTTAGTGATGTTAATAACCTCACACTGGAATCTCATACTAGAATATAAGTAGGCTAATAGAGTTTGGTGTCAACCTGTAGTAATAGCTACATTTGTTTATAAAAGGCATCCTGTAGTGCTGACCTGGATGCAAAATCTTGGACAGATGGGATTTAAACAGGGTTTAGGTTGCAGCTGAGGTCATTATATAAATAACAGAGAGTTGAATGAACTCTTAGGAATTGAATTTTTAGGGTGTTCCAGAGTTCCTGTTGTTATGTTTTATAGGCATCATGTCCAGTTCTTCATGTGCAGTCTTTTAGTGCCTTTCTGTATAATACGCTTCAGAAACTTCCATCCCTACTCTTTGGACTATTCAGTGTCATTGGCACAAAGATATATTACATCATGGAATAAACTATACAATTCAATTCAATTCAAAAAACTTTATTTGTCCCCAAGGGAAAAATAGTCCCTATAGTCTGTTTCTCCCACTGTGTTAATCAGAATAGATCTCTTCTTATAGATGGACCGCTTGCTAAAAAATTAATTGATCATTGATAATTAGACTTTCTTTCACTGACTGAAATCTGCCACAGCAAAAAGAATATTTAGGGTAGTGTTTAGAGGAGTTCTTTCATGTTCAAAATGGTTTGAGTGCTTGATGCTCAAGGTTCATTGGATAAATATGTCTTTCTTCTGTTCCCTTATCCCTTAAACCAGCTTCTGTTGACAATTATAGATCTCCAGTCTCTGTTTTTTTACTAAAAGGTTTTCCCTTAATGCAGCATTCCTCTTTAATAAATAACACATGTATGGGCTCTTTCAATCCGGCCAACAAGTTCAACACGGAACTCAATCTGCTCTATTGAGAGTCATTGATCACCTGTATGTTATTGATTCTGTACTGGTGTTTCTCCTGTTTTTTTTTTGTTCATAAACTATTTGTTCGCATACTACATACATGAATATATTCCAACCTGAACTTATGAAACCCAAATACATTTATATTATTTCTAAAAAAAAAATGAAATACTAACCTACTGTAACCTACTGTAGGGTCTAAGCGACATCATTTAATACACATATGTCACCTTGGACTCTTTATCATTTTCCTCAATTCCTGAATAATTTTTGCAGTGTGGCAGAGTGTATTATCCAGAGTACACCAGAGACCTCCCCTTCTAGGGCATACCCTTTGATACCTGGTCTGAAATAATGTTTAGGTAAGTGATACGTATCACAGTAACATTCGCCTGAATGCCAGAACCCAAAGTTCCCAGAACATTGTCCAGTGTATCACACTGCCTTCCCTGGCTTGCCTTCCTCCCATAGAGAATTCTCATGCCATCTCTTTCCAAGCAATACATGCACACCTGGCCATCCACATGTTGTAAAGAAAAAGTGATTTATTAGACCAGGCCACCTCCTTACATTGCTTCATGCTCAGGTTCTGATGCTCACCTGCCTACTCTAGGTGCTTTCAGCTATGGGTTAAGGTCAGCATGGTCACTCTGAGCAGCATGAAATGCTGCAATGCATTGTGTGTTCTGACACCTTTCTATCATAGCCAGCATTGCCTTTTTCCGCTACAGTAGCTCTTCAGGGGAATCAGACCAGATGGGCTAGCTTCTGCTCCCCATGTCTGTTAGTATGCCTTGGTAAGTACTTACCACTGCATGTTCGGAACTGTCTACAAAAAAAAATCGTTCTGGAGATGCCCTGACCCAGTCCTCTAGGCAAATCAAATTGGCCCAATTAAAAGTAGCTCAGATCCTAATGCTTGTCCATTTTCCTGATTCCAACACATAGAATTTAAGAACTGACTGTTCACTGCTACCAAATATATCCCAGCCCTGATAGGTGCCATTGAAACTAGATAATTAATATTATTCATCTCACCTGTCAGAGGTTTTAATATTATGGCTGATTGAATGTACTGTATGCTCAGTCAGTGCAGCAGATGTCACAGTGCCCTTCAGATAGTTACTGTGAAGGCAATCAGAACAATTTAGACACTGTTGTATGTTTAGGTCCCTGCTCATTACAGAGTGGATTACGGGTCAATATAATTCAGTTTAGAAAAGCAGGCATCCCCACTACAAAACAAGGAGCTGCAATTAGTGAGAATTATAGCTAAAGAAAAGCAGATTCAGCAGTTAACAGTGCTTGGTATGTAAAGGGAACACCAACTCTATGACACTCCAAGAGATTTCCAAACAACCCCTTTGCTGTGCTTGATCTATTGGTTTCCTGAAGCTGCAGGGGTTTAAGACTGATGAGACATTCAGTCCCTGACCTAGTAATGTAGCATCAGGATGTGTTTTTGTTAGAGACTACAAAGTGGTTCTTTAATACATTCTGGATAAGGGCATACTAAATGCTTTAACTGTAAATGCAGACTCAGACATTGTCTGCATGAGCACAGTCTGGAGCATTGTTAACACTGCCTTCTACTCAGTACATTGTACAGTATGGGGCAGTGTGATTTTTTTCCAAAATATAGCAGACTCAGCAGTAAACAATGATTGGTATGTAGGAATACAAACTAAATGATGCTTAGCAGCTCATGTTAGCCACATGATCCATTAGCTAATTAACTCAGTAGAATCCACCACAATACCAATTAGGCATAACAAGATAACAAGGTCTTAAAAACAAATGGAGAAACAATTTAGTGAAGGTAAATGGTAAACAATTTCAGCTAACTGCACAACTTAACTTCAGTCTTTAACATGGTATCAAAAGTATGTATTTAAAGCAAACTGCCATTTTTTTAATTCACTAAAATTTCAAAAGAGCATATTGTAATTCCTTAAGTAAACCAACTGGAAATAAAGATAGGAAAAGCTTAAAGACATAAACATTGGTACTGTTAGCCTAGCTGGGTAGCTAATTTTTGTTTGATATTTTGGCTGATATTTTAAGCAGATAACCCTTATACTGATTGCTTTATATAAACACATTTTATTATTACTTTTTTTTTTTTTTTTTTTTTTTTTTTTAGAATTTTTACTATGTTTATTATACAATAAAATAATTAAAAGAATCCAGCAGTGCTTTTTACACTAATACACTTCCAGTTTTGCAGTCTGTATAATGTACCATTACCAGTAACAAACATCCCAGTAAGAATGCTGTAAATATTAATTACAGTAAATTGGCAATTCTGTTACTAGTTAAGATACTGTAAGTATACAAAATATTTTACGGTGTAGTCTTTTTTTTTCAACCATGCCATGGGGAGGCATAAAGACTGGTTTCCAGGTGATAATTAAAAATTTTATTGCTGACAGGCAATGGTGCCCTGGAGATTCAACAGTCTTAACAGCAGCTTGTGTCTCTATGGGGGAGAAAGAGTAATGTGATTACGAGAAGCTGTTCAGCTCTGTTCTAGGAGTAAGGGCTTTTGTGAATGAACCATTTGATCAGGGCTAAACAACAAAGATGACGATATTTTCTTAAGCTTTCGGTTTTATGTACCATGCATCTGAATTTTTAACATCTTTATGGCTCCCGCATTTGCAGCTGCATTCATTAGCGGAGAGATAAAACAGTTTTACAGGCTTACCCTGCCTAACCTCTGCTTCCCTAATATGCAGTTGTGTTAATTACGATCAATCTTTTAACAGAAACACTGCTGTAATAAGCATTCCTCCCTAGGGAGGTCATGTAAATATAGTACAATGACTATAGGTCCATTTGATTTCTAATGATACTGCAAGGTCAAAAGACTGCCAATGGCATGATTCAAGCCACGACATTCGAGCCCACAGCCTGGTAGTGAATGGAAATCACACTTTATTAGTATGTAGAGAAACAGACAGACAGAAAGATAGATAGATAGATAGATAGATAGATAGATAGATAGATAGATAGATAGATAGATAGATAGATAGATAGATAGATAGATAGATAGATAGATAGATAGACAGACAGACAGGGCATTTGTTTACTCTATGCTGTGTTTTGGACCATCACTAAATGGCTGCAATAGTTTTACCTCAGAACTGTGCTTTGTAATTAGGTGAAAATATGTTATTAAAATGTTTTATAAATGCCAGGCATATATTTTATTTCCTGTCAAAAAAATGTCAAAATGTCATTTTTACCCATTCTAGTGTTATGTCTCTTGATGAGTCTTGTGAGCAGAAGATTGCAAGTTTAAATCTCAAAACTGCCAGAGAACCATCTCTGGACCTCTGAGCACTGAAGATTAACAGTAAGGCAGCATAAAGTAATGAGAGGAACAAGAGGTACACCATGCAAAGCTAACACTATTCTTCCTGCCCTTTATAAACAGCTGTCCAGCAGCTAAAATAACTCTCTTGGTAGCTTAGACCTATTATTGGAATATGACAAATAGCTTCAGTGTAGCCATGCCAAGCCTAATAAACATTTTTAAGAGAGAGCTTTTTATCAATGGTTTAAATAAGCAGAATGCTTATTTAATTAATGGGGCCATTAATGGGGTGCACACAGCAGTGAATTTACACTCTATTCCTTTCTAAATGCAGACAAAGCTATTGATGTGCCAGGTTCCTGCCAGTTCATCACTCTTAATATATGACAGGTGTCTGACTCTCCTCAGGTTGTTTTCACAGCTGTATAACAAGCTTTTAGCAGTCATCAAAACAAAAAAGCCACCACTCACCTACATTAAATTGATTAATAAGATTGACCTTATGTTAATGGAAAAATTACGTTTAAAGGAAAAATTAGGAAATTTGGAAACTTTTGGGTCTAAATCATTAGCTCAAGAGAGAGACCAGCTAAATACTCATGCTTGTTTAATGGTTGTTTTTGTTTTGCTATTAGAGTGTTAAGTGGTTATAGACAGTACTACTAGCCATAAGAAGGCCACCAAGTTATTGACTGTTTATGAAATATTAAGGGTATGTTCCACCATTGCATAACACTTTAGAGTCAGTAATAAAAAGACCGGTTTGACTTTATTTATTAAAAAAAAAAACAATATAATGATAGGCAAGTGATATTTCTATTTTCTCACTTCAACATATGACAGACAGTGATAAATTACCCCACAAAATGTTCTGATGTTTTATTCCCGTTGGGCTCACCACTAAGAGCTACCCGTCAAGAGCTGGTAAAGCTATATAAATATTACTTAGAAAATTGCAGTTTTGGGTACTCTCTTGCACCATTATGCTTTGAGAACCTTTAGGGAACCAGCAAACATGGAAAGTGTCCAGCACAGTGCATTTGACATCAAGAAATGCACAAGTACTGCTTCTGGGGGGTAATGATTACTCAGTGCAGCCCTGGCAATTCAGTCAGAGGCACACAAAAGAGCTGCACACCAGGAGAAGACAAGCAGTGCTATAATGCCATTTTCTCCTACGAAGGGATCAGTGCATTCACTAACTGGGTACTCAGTGTACCCATTAAACACCAACAGCACAATCCTCACGACATTCTTTTTTTTCCTCAGCTAAATCACCTTTCACCCTTTATTTGTTGTAAATAGAAACTTGTATATTAACTGACAGATCTACAAGCCAAAGTTAGAGTTAACATGATTTTTATGTTGATTTCTAGAGATCAGAATAGAGTCTGAATCTGATTTGTCACAAGCTGCTATTTGGCTAGTCGTCCATTGAAATGTCTGTGGGTGTGCATTAAAAAAAAGAACAAATGAGTCATTCATTAAGCCATTATGTGGGCGTGGCTGAAACATGTAGGTAGATACAAATGAAGGTGGAGCAGGTTTCATTAAAACACAACGCAAACAGTCCAAAGCACAAGAAAAAGTAAAAATTCAAGGAACAAGGAGAGGTCAGGCGATCAGCTAACTGATCATCATAGGCTAGGGCGAGAATACGGAAAACAGGGAACAGAAACAGAAAAAACAGAACATGTTGAAGTCAAACAACATAAACTAGCTGTGGCAAGGGCTTAATTAGTGCTTAAATAAAGACATCAATTAAGGGCACAGATGAATGCAATAAGGACACAACCAGGAAACAGAAAATGACATGACAGGGCAGAGATAAATAAAAGACGCATGACAAAGTAAACAAACAAGGAACAAGGCGAAACATAAACGGAACACATGTGGCAGGGAAAATAGCTTGTGACAGGATCTGGAAGTTCGCCAAATCAGCCTCAGCATGGAACAGGGCTTAGAATCTAGCTTGCCTGGAGCTCTGTGTTGAAGCCTCTGAAGAGAATGCTCAAGCTTTGGAGGCCACTCTATCGGCCTCTGGAGGCAGCTTTTGAACATGGGAGGCCGCCCCATCAGCTTCTGGAGGAAGTGCTTGAGCGTTGGAAGCAGCCCCGTTGGCACTTGGAAGGCGCTCCTGAGCACTGAATACCATCATGTCGACCTCATAATAGCTTGTAAATGGGTGAGCTTTTTTGCCAGCCAGGTTCACCCACCCTAGATAATCCTCCAGTTGAGTGTCAATATGAGGGCCCAACTAATTTGGTGCCCAAAGTCTGCTACACCTCTGAAACCAGGTCTTCTATTTAACAAAATAAGCTCTGTCCAGCTTAAGAGCATGGACAAGAGGAACTCCAGCCACTATCTGCCTGTAGGCTTGGGATACGCAAGGCTCTCAAAAGAAATTAGACACTGTTGAACAAAATCCTTTTGCCATTCTCTAATGCCGTCAAAGGGTGCCGGAAATCATATATCACACCACTGGTTGAATCTGATGGACTCTGGTACTGGCAGTTTCATGCTGGAAATGTTCCATGCTGCTGCATCCATGATTAGGTGAAGTATTCTGTCAAGTGAGCGAGGGAGAAAAACGGAGGTGGATGCTGATGCGAAGGCGGAATATCATAGGCTAGGGCAAGAACAGGGAAAACAGGGAACAGAAACTGAAGTCAAACAACACAAGAGCTAAACATGAAACAAACTATGGCATGAGCTTAACAAGAATCACAGAACATGAAACAAGGCTTGGTACAGAGTGATTGTAAGGATACAACACTGATACTTCACACTGAAGATGTGACTTGTGAGGGTTTATATAAGGACATCAATTAAGAACAAAACTGAAAACAGGAGAATACAATAAGGACACAAGCTGGAAACAGGAAATCAAAAGAAAGTATCATCAGTTGCAGTGTTGTTGACAGAGGACAGTATAATGCTGCTAATGGAACACTTTTCATTGCTCCTGTTCCTTATTCATTGACAGCTTTCTGGATTGAATGTGTATTGATATTCTGGATTGCATGTATTGAACTGCATTTTGTAAGGTCTTCTTTATAAAGGACATGGTAACCTTAAAGGAATTGTGCAGGAAAAAATAAAAGACACCATCAATAAATTGATTTATTTTTTGCTATAACGTATACATATATTTTGCTATAATATACATTCAGTCTATAATATTCGTAGTTATATATTTTTTTTATTATTAAAAATATAGTTTGTCTAGCTGTGATGTGTAGTTTGTGTGATGCATGATGCTTTTGCACTGTACATCGATTAGACATTTTTAAGCACGATTTAAACAATCAATTGTTTTAGTTAATTTTGGCAAAATTTGGACATATTTCAAGGGATTTCTCTTGTTTAGGGAAATGCTGATATCATGATGTAAACTGATATAGATTAGGGTGTAGTGGAGAGAATGCATCAATTATATTCTACATTAAATATAAATAAGCATTTATTACTGAACTTTTTATAGTTTACCCTCCAAGCAAGAAGCAGTTTCCACACTACTTCACTCATTTTCATAAACTGTTTCAATTTAATACATTGTCTAACTCCACCCACATTATCAACAGCCACCATGCTTCCTGCTGCTGTAAAAATTGTTATCTATATTTAAATGAATGACATTTGGCAGCTTATTTGTATTGTGTCACTGTGCAAACTCTAACAAATCTCAAAAAATCATGTCAAGAAAATAAGCTGCCTGTAAATCAGCAACCACTTATTTCCATGCAGTCCGATGGTCAGCCACATCCTCTGCTGCTCTACATGTCATGTCCTCTGCTGCTTCATGGCCTCTACCAAGTGCAATACTTTAAATACCTACTGAAACTTGTTACAGAGCCCACTTTAGATGCCCAGACTGCTCACAATGCATTTTGCATTTGCAAAACCATTAGCAGCAACATTTTAGCCACTGCACTGAACTTTGCACAATATGCAACCTTGCACAAATATACAAAATGCACTGCATTACTAAAAAAATAAATCAAACACAAAAACAACATATAAAAATCTGCAACAGATTCAGGCATTTATATATCAGTCTTTTACTAGCCTTTTTTAAAATGTGGATAAAAATAATGATTAATGATTAATCTAGTTGTTTTTTATGGCACACCTGCATGCTCTGTACACTGTCTCAGACAAAGAATAAAAATTGTTTCTAGTAGTGTGTAGCCAAAAAAAGAAAGAAAGAAAGAAAACAAATAACCAACACTTAAGTTGATGTATTAACACTGATCTTCCTTATAATACTTTTACCATACCATGTGAGGATAATCAACACCACTCTGTGAGTAGTGCATCTTGGATATAGTTTTAGAATTTGGGCACTTTAGTTACCCTTTCTTATCTTTTATATTGAAAGATACCTGTTTTTATTACTTGCCTTTTAGGGACTGCACTTTAAAAAACAGCTCTGCACTAACACTGCTTCAAGATTTTTTTCTGTGTTACGCTTAACTGCTGTGAGCTGCACTCAAGTAGCAGTGCAGTAAATAACTGTGCAAGGCAATTTAATTAATTTCCAGTCCAATATTTCACAAGGCTTCAGTCTCAAGCCAGTCAGGCAAGTTCAAGTATGAGAAAGTCAATGTGCAACTTGAGTCCTCATGCCTGGCACAAACCTCTGCACACGGGACAAGAGAAACTGTGCAAAGCTCTCTAATGACAGAGAACATGCAAACTCCACAAATCAAACCCCCAACCCCAGAGGTGCGAGGAACACATGGCAACCACAAAGTCACTATGCTCCCACGTTTAATATTAAAACATAAAGTAAAAAAATCTGGTGTCTCTTGTGCTGTACAAGGCATTTTGCTGACATAGTTTGGGATCAGTTTTCTTCTTCAGGGGAACAGTCATTGCAAATGAATATCAATGTCATTTTTAACTGATCACCTTCATCCAATGATGAAGCATTCCTATTCTAATGGGAATGGTCACTTATTTTGCAACTCTTACTTTGTTACACAGCACCACGAAGACCAATTGAGATAATATCTTTTAAAAGTTCATCCCTCCAGTACTGATCCAGAGATATTTAGAATTTCTTAACATAGATTTAAGCTGTTCTGGAGGCTCATGGTCAGATAGATAGATAGACAGACAGACAGACAGACAGATAGATAGATACTTTATTCATCCCAAAGGGAAATTTACAGTTTCCAGCACTATCCACAAACACAGGTAATAGATAAAATAAGAAGGAATATAACAAAAAATACTAAAATACCCAATTTAAGGGGGAAAAAATTAACAAAAATATAACAAATAACAAAATATTACACAATTTAACAAAATATAGCAAAAAAAATACTAAATACAGAGACTTAAGGAATAATATATATATATATATATAGCATTGTACCATATTGAGAGCGGTTGCATGAAAGACAGCACCAAGTAGCAGCTGCTTCAAACCCTCCAGAAAATCACTCATCTGCCATATCTACATTTCCTCCAATTTCTCCTTCTCTATTTACAAGCAAGATAAGTATTGACGAGAAACCACTACCCTATCCTTATGTCCTGTGTTTGCCTGTTTGTTAGTTTTCAGCTCAAGGAGACCACAGCTCTTAATTAATATTTATAAACCACCCAAGTGTTGTGTAATGTAAATAGGCTATATCTCACAAACACTATGTTTGACCCATGTTGAGTCTAACTTTGCTCTCTGCCACTCTTACATCAAATAACAGGAATTAGTCACCCAGCCACTTTTGGTAATATCACATTCTACAGCTTCCTTTGTTCTTTGTCTATCTCAAACACTCTCCCTATGAACATCACTATTTAGGTATACAGAGCTGATCTCAAATCAGCACTGTTGTTCTGACATATTTCATATGAGAACATTTTATTGTCATCACAACTAAGTGCTGTGTTAAATTACTGCACAAGTGCAGACTGCATGTAACCTATAATATAAAATAATGTGCAACATTTGATGTAAACGTAAATAGTAGCCTATAAAGAATATTGACAAGTAATAAACTTCTGAAGAAAAAGCATGTCAGGAGGTCTAATTCACCTTACTATGACTTCTCCCGTTTTTCCTTTCCCTTAGAGCAAAAAACCACAGTGTACAGACAACATTTGTCTGTAGTCCTTCATTTACTTGTTTTCTTATTTGCTATTTGCTTATGTTTTATTTCCTTTTTATTTCATTTAATTTAAATGGATCGTACAAAGGACACTGAGATCCAGGCCTCATTTAAAAAATGCTTATGCAAATGTGCAACACTGTGGCACCAATTACATGCTTCTGGGGAATTTATTGTAATCTGATGCATTTATTTATTTATTTAGCTTGTTTATTTCCTTGCAGCTACACTTGAGCTATCCGCAGGTAATAATGCACTTGCGGATTTAATGGATTTGATCACAGATGAATTAATAGAATTTTGATACCAGTTTCACATGCACAGCTACACAAGAGACATGATGCAAATGTCAAGCACACGATGCAAATGGCAAGCTTAGTTTTCTGTTTAAATACTCCGTATCATCCAAATACTACTGACCACCCCATGCTTCTTGGATGTAATTTAATGAAATAAAAGAAGCATAAATAAAATACAATAAGTTAGTTCAGAAATTCATCAGCTACGTAAAAGCATCATGATTTTCACATGAAGTGTGATTGACAGATGGCAAGTACAGTACTGTGTCCTTTATAAAAATAAAAAAAAGAGCATTGCACTGATGGAATGTAAACAGTTCATACAGTCAGCATTGTTTATTTTATAAAACACATATGCTGAGCAGTGAATTCATTAGAAAATAGATGCGGGCATATATAGCTCTCACATGAGCCATTTCTTAGAGGAAAGAAGAAGCAACCATGAAAAATCTAATCTAGATTCTGTCTAAATGTTCTCCACTAAAGCTATGCCAGTTCAAGCCCCATGTGAAGAATCAAACGGTGTTGAACACCTTTATAGATGAAAGCCTTTTGCTTCATAGCAAACAACAGAGAACTTTGAGAGAAACTTCTTAAAAATACAAAAGTGGAAGCATGTGAGATACCTGTATGATATTATATATATCATATTATATAAACTGAACAACATCAGTGGAGTAGCACTTAAAATGACGTTTTTTTTAATGAGCCAAATGTATCTTCAATGAGAAAACTTAACCATTCATTTTTCATCTCCATTAGTTTACATTAGTTTAGGTGCTTGAAACTGTAATCAAACAAATAGCAGTAATGTATAGCTGTATGTATAGCTGTATGTATGTATGTATGTATATATACTTTGGTAGGTACTAGCCATATATATATATATATATATATATATATATATATATATATATATATATATATATATATATATATATATATATATATATATATATAGTTGAGGTCAGGACTTTGTGCACTGGTGTGCAGTCATGTTGGAACAGGAATGGTTGGTATACCAACTGAAGTATATATGCATTGCAGCTTGATGTGTATGGGTCTTAGTGAGTAGCTGCATTTGTACACTATAATGCCAAAAGTTGCTAAAACTCTTAAAGCTTCAGCATACCAAGACATTTTGGACAATTTTAGTTTTGGCCTGGCTCACAGTCTCAGCTCTAATTCATCCCAAAGGTGTTCTATTGGGTTGAGGTCAGGACTCTGTGCAGGCCAGTCAAGTTCCTCCACACCAAACTCACTCATCCATGTCCTTATGGACCTTGCTTTGTCCACTGGTGTGCAGTCATGTTGGAACAGGAAGGGGTCATCCCCAAATTGTTCCCACAAAGTTGGGAGCATGAAATTGTCCAAAATGTCTTGGTATGCTGAAGCATTAAGAGTTCCTTTCACTGGAACTAAGGGGCCAAGCCCAACTCCTGAAAAACAATACCTGTAATCAAAAATTTGAAGGGGTGTCCCAAAACCTTTGGCAATATGTTTACAATGGTATGTAATAATAGGGAACAGCATACTGGGAACACATCATCACATGGTCTGCCATTTTGGAGATTTTCTTACCCAGTTATCTAGTCATCACAACTGTCAAAGTCAAAATCACTCAGATCCTCATACTTGCCCATTTTTTCTTTGTGGAGACCAAGCTAGAGATCAAAACTGTTACACATTTCTATCCTTTGGGGACATATGGACCACAACAAGATATAAAAACAAAATAAAAAATTCTTGTGGTAAACAGCCAACTTTAAAGGAGGCCTTGGATCATTTTTCTCCTTTTCTAACTGCTTCCTATTTTTTTTAATAACTGTTTGACGGTTTAGTATATCTCATTTTCTCAGCATGATCATAGGTGTAGTGCAATAACATGCTCAAAGCAATTTTCACTATCTACGCTGCTGGAACTTAATGAAAAAAGCAGTAGATAAAAAGTTCAAATTTTTCTTGTCGTGACCTCAGGTGACATGATCAGGTAAATCTACAATTATAGAAAACATGCACAAAGCATTATAGGATATCACATGTTCACCATATGCAGTCATTAGCTAAAAAATTAAGGGAAACCTATTAAAGATAGATAATATTATCTTAAATGGTTGATATTTGTAAGCCACAGCCTTTGCCCACTGTTAATTGAAAAGGATAGGAACAAGCTGGCCAAGAAATGCAGGAGGTACCAGAGCAACTGTTCCCTTTTTGTTAATACCAACCTTGTAATTAATCATACTGTAGCTTGGGATTATTGCTTTGCATCCAAAATGTTGCTGATACTTTGAGGAACCAGAATTAATTCAGCAGAGATCTGGCCATGGCACTCACGCTGTAATCACAAATCTAGCCATGGGCATTTTCAAAGACGATGTTAATAAAATATGAAATACAAGACATGGGGTAATGATTTGATTTTACTGGGTTTATGGAGCAAATTTTAGTACTCTCTTCAGAACACAATATTTTGTTATGGAGATATGCATTATAAACAAACTCTCAATTATTGGTTTGATCCTGAGCTTGAGTGACTGTCTGGAGATATCATCTTAACATGACTGAGTCGGTGTCCTACATGTTCTCTGCTTTCTTCCCCATCCACAAAGCATACCAGTAAATGGTTTGGTGTGAATGAGAGCATGTGCATGGTACATGGAATAACAAACCTCCCAGTGTTCCCAGGACAGACTGCAGATCCACAGCAACACTGGCCAGGATAATGCTTTTAAATTAATGAGTAAATGAATGATTTTAACTTGATGTTTTAACTCTACTGAAGTTTGAAGCTGAGTGAAGTCTTACTGAGTGAACAATACAGCCAGTATTTAGTTCAAGTGAATCAACTGAACGCTGAAGCTAAGTTGTCATTTGCTGAAACAGAAAACTGCATTGATATACAAGAAATGTATGTGATTGCAACATACTTCCTTTATGGGATTTTCATGGTTATAAAATGTAATTTATAAATCCATAATGAGTAAGCCTCAACTTTCTTATTGAGCAGTGTTTGTGTGCACCAGAGCACAATTCATTAATTCATTCATTCATTCCTTCATTCATGGAGTACACTTCCATTGAGTATCTCAGATACTCAGATTCGTGGTTGATCCAGACCCTATCTCATAAACAATGTTGGATGGAATACTATTATTTACAGTTAAGCCAATACCCCTACATGTTTTTAGGAGGTGAGAGGACAGTGGTGTACCCAGAGGAATTTGGCACAAACAAAAGAAAAACATGCTAAATAACTATAAAATAAATAAATAAATAAAATGGCAAAATATACAGTTTTCAGTATGAAATGCTAACAAATATTTTAACACCAAGTTCAATTTTTCAAAACAAGTAGCACAGTTGTGCAAAATGTTTTTACACAAAGTGCATTTTTAATATCGCGACCGTCATGGCCTTCAACAGCAAAATAAATGTGCATTTTTATAGTCCAGTTTGCAAATACAGCACTTCAGGTGCAGACATTTGCATGGGACAAGGCATGCAGTTATCCAGTCACACACAGCTTTACAGTCTGTTAAAGTTTACAGTCACATTTTCTCCTATATAATTTACTGTTAGCTAACCAGAAACTAAAAAAATGGTAGAAAGATTATGATCAAGTTTATTTTATTCTTTAGCATTAGGAGTTATTTTCTTTCTAGCACATATTTGTAACTGATGTTTTTCTGTTTTAAATGAAACCATCTATATAGTCAAGACATTCTGTTTGTTATAACCAGGTGACAGTCGACAATATAATTAATATACAACTTATACTGTGACATCATCAATATATACTGTACTAATATAGCAAAGGCACCAGTTGTTAGAGGTTGTTGTGCTCTAGTGTTTTAAATGTTCTGTCATGTTGAGTTTTGTAGTGAATTAGAGTAATTAAATGAATTGAGTAATTAAAAGCTTGTCTGAAATGTTTGTGCAGACACATGTATTGTAAATGTGAATGTAATAGTGGATAAGGCTTGTTAACATTTTAAAATTATAATATAGCTTATATTTAGCCATATATAATAACACATTTTTCTCTAACAACATGAGCTGATGGATGTTTACCTATATGGCTAGAGGATAGACACTGTCATGATAAATGAGTGCTGGATTCATTTTGTGTTATTTATTTCCCTGCCAGCTAATAGTGATTCTAACTAGCTAGTGCTAATTGCTTGCCCCAAAGTATGTTGCAGAGTTCATGGACTTATATGATAGTTATAAAATTTGCTCAGTGAAGCAGTCAAATTGGGGCTGCTTATGAGATAGACCATCTCTGTGTTCTATTCCTGCAGCCACCCACGCAATTAACAAAGCAAATTTCACAGCTCTCACTGCAATTTATCTCCAGCCATGCTCCCTTCACATATCAGCACAACTCCTACAGAATTGGCATCTAATGGGATAGCTGTTAAAATTGCATTACACTCCTACTTTAAAAATTTTTTTTTTTTGCTTTATCGATGTTGGGTATTAGGACACATTGCCAATGAGTTTGTCAGTAGGAGGCATATGGCAACCCTTTCCTATTTTAATAAAAGTGAAGGAGAGGCAAATGAAGGCTGAGATGGAGAGCTAAGCCACAAATGAGACAGGCCAGAAGGTGTCGAGGGAGAAACACTCAGGCGGCTTTACACACCAGCTGCACCTCACACACCAGCCCTCCAGTGCACTCTAGAGATATGATACAAAACCTCTCCACTCTTCCAGCAAAGAGATTGGCAACCTGGGATAGTCTCCTGGGGGAAGAAAAATATGAATCTGGATGAGCTTGTGACAAATTTTGGCAATGTAACATTACCCACAAAGCTGTTACGATGTCCATGATGGAGGAAACACAAGTATGTTTCCAAAAAAGATGGATGGGAGAGCAGCATTGGGAGTGTGGTACACATTTTCTCTCATTGCAAAGTTACAGGCGGTCAGTCAGTGTGAAACCAAAAGGAACAGAAGCAGCCAATATGCTGGAGTTGACACATGGCATTTTTCTTGTACTACACCTCAAACTGAAGTTATCCTCTCTTTTTGTGTCTGACGATGGGGTCGGCCATTGTTCCACATCCATTAAAAGCAAGTGCCTTTGTTAGGGTGAAACTGCATCTGTGTGAGGTGATGAGGTTGGTGGTGTGCCATTCAGTCATAGGTACCAACACTTCACACACACACACAAACACACTTTTCCAACAAAGACAGCAATTGGACACTCAAGTAGAGCACCTGCCCTGCAGGCAAAAAGGGAATAGTTTGATATATTTCTGATTGTTACATGTTTTTTTTTTTGCCCAGTCAGCTCATTCACATTCAGGTTGTATCAGCACCATAACTCTAAGCTCTATAGATTCTGTTTATGATTAGACATAACAAAATCAGCAGGCCATACCAAATAAGAGAGACATAGGGGAGAGGCAGACCTGAGAGACCCTCTCCACCTCCACCACCCTTTCTCTCCATTACACTGTTTCCCTGGCAACCATGCCAGTAGGAAAAGAGAGGTTGCAGGGGTCACAAACGAGAAGCATCTGACATGAAGGGAATAAAAGCAAACTACTTATGCAGGTCCAGACATAGCCAAGTGCTTTTTGTCTCAAAATCAAGCTCTTCACAGCTCACACTGTATTCTCTGCTAGCTTTCTCCCTAATGAAAACTTCAATTTATTCATTCTAGATTTATTCCTGTTCTTGCACTGGCTCAAAAGAAACTGACAAAGATGCACAAGCATCTCTTACTATTATTACTCAAATCCAAAAATAGATATCCATCTTTCCAATTACAGATGGTGTTTGTATTGGATAAATAAACGTGGGATTTGCAGAAATAATCAGAAGACTGTGTTTTTGTAAATCTGTAATCTGTACAGATTTCTGTAAATCTGTAAATGCTGAAACAGTGACAATGAATGGCAAAGATTATTGTAACTCAGTGAATGCTGTTTGTTCCACTTTTGAAAGAGTCTGTGATGTGTTCAGTAACTGGCAGTAGACTTTATCTGGCAGTGAAAGTGGAGCAGTGACACAGGCTTGGTTGCATTTCAAATTATTCAGCTTTGGGTCACTTCTGCAGAAACTGAGAGAAAAATAAATGCAACAGAACTCTACATTTGAAGCCTGAGAATATACTGAGATGATTATGTGACTAATGCAGATTTCATTGTGTGTACTCACTGTAGTGTTTACTTTGTAGTTACTCATACTGCCCTACTCCTCTTTATGTAGTCCAACACATCGTGTTCTCGTGTCTTTATCTTATCTATTTCTGTATGTTCTGTTTCTTATATTTGATGTCCTTCCATTTCATTGCACATAACATAAATCATTTTAAACTACCTTGTTAAATGTCTTGTGTTGTTTTTAATGCTCATAGCTGCACTAGGAGTGTTGCCAAATAAAATGCCATTGTTTGTTACATGCGACACTTCTGCTTCTTATCCTATATATCATTTCTGTTATGTCTTTTATGTATATTATATCCATGTTGCCTTTTATGAACCTTGTTTCTGGAAACAGTATTTTTCCTCGCTCTGTATTTGTGTATGGATAGGCGAACAATAAAAATGGACATGGAAATAAAATTGAAAAGAAAGTGAAAGTCTTCACTAAGTCTGCACTAGATTTTAAATGTCACACCTTCTTTTATTTCAGTCCTCCAACATTACACCATAATCATGTTTTCATAACTAGGAAAGGGGGAAAGTAGCTAAAAAACATTTGTCATTAGAAAAGCTACTTTGTGAAAATGGCTCATCTACTGTTACGTGACTGAAAATGTAGCTAACAGCATCACTATATGTATGTATATATGTATATATGATTAGCTGCTAACAAATACTGCAGCTAGAGTCAATAAATAGGACACTGATATACAGAAAGGGATTATGACCACATCAATGTGGTTGGAAGGTTTACTGCCTTGTGATGAAACAGTTATGTTTTTTAATAAAACTTCAGATTCTTCAAAAGGGATTTTAAAATATATGACTAAAGTGACCTTTTTCTCCCCTATCTCCTGTTTTTACTGTTTCATTCTCTGTAAAAGCCGCTCTTCTGCACTAAACATAAAATGTGATTTGAAAGGTGTTGACCTTTGAATTTTTAATTAGTCTTTATTAAAGTGCTATAAAACTAATGTTATAAGGCCGAGGTGAGCGGCTGTGCACAGACAGAAAACTTGCATGATCCAAAATGTATACCTGAATATGTGATTCCACTCAATGTTAGCAATGAAAACATAATTTGTGTACTTTTTTAAAAATGGTTTGTTTTTTCACATTTATTTGATCATTTATAATAGTTTTATGCTTACACAACCCCTCTCAGAAATACAAAGCTAACAGCAATAGCATAGACCCCTTCCTTGTTTTTCCCAGTTTGCATGGTGAATTTATTTTGTTAATTAAAAAGAAACATTAGTCACTTTGCATATTGGTCCACAAATGAACTCTTTCAAAATAAATCATAACAACCAACACCACTTTCTTCTAATAAGAACACTTTGTCAATAAGAGCACAATGACAAGAAAAACCCAGAAAAAACAAATAACAGCTAGTGAATTGGTAATAACTGGCATTGCTGTCAAACAAACTCAAATGTATTTTCATTTAAAACAATAAAAATTGTATCTACAATTTGTTCACATGGAGTGTTTGAAGAGTATGTGGATTTGTGAAAAAGTGAACTAAAACAACCTTTATAACTTTTTTACTTTAGAGTTAAATTGCTTGATCATGTATTAAACTTGAATTATTAAGAACCATCAATGACCCCCTTTATTATATCTTTTATTATGTACCTTTCTAAAAACTGCCTATTGTTATTGCAACACTTCTGCTAAGCTCTGAACAAAGCTGCCGAGCAGAAAAAGCTTCTTAGAGTATATGGCTGGTGTTTTAACACTGTAAGCTTAGTTAGCGAAATTCTGCTGTAATCATAAATACAGAATTCTCTTGTATAGTTAATGTGTTACGATATGCATGAGTTAAACTGCTTTGTTCCTCTCAAATACCCTTTTCCTTTTGTTCATCAAGAATAGAGAGAATTAATCTTTCATTTAAACCATAAATGAACTGAGTGAGCAGCTGGGAGTTAGAGCAGACGCAGGCTTTGAGCTGTTCAGTGTGCTGGAGGCT
This sequence comes from Hemibagrus wyckioides, assembly GCF_019097595.1. Lineage (NCBI taxonomy): Eukaryota > Metazoa > Chordata > Actinopteri > Siluriformes > Bagridae > Hemibagrus > Hemibagrus wyckioides. The sequence continues at coordinate 7,115,228 of NC_080716.1, forward strand.
GCCCAAAAACAGCCTGATTAGAACACAAGTCGCTTGACAGTTCCATCCGCCTCCTCATAACAGGCCTGTCCAGTGTCCCAGAAAAAAGCTCACTGTGTATTCTCACTAGGCTAGCACGCTCAACTGAAACGAGAACTTACAGTTTCCTCTATTGAAATATTACAATTAAAATGTAATTGAAATATTAGCACTAAACATTTATGTGAGTTGACATTTGAATAGTTTGAGAACCTCAATAAAGAATAAAGAGATGTTTAACTACGAAGACTGGAAATGATAGCTGAACACTGCTGAATCATCAACATGTTTTAGTCATGAGGCTTTTTTTTAATTACAATACCACTGCAGTGAAACAGGGATAGCTGCTGGACATATTTTAGTCAAACTGCATCCTCATCGATGGACCCTGATCATCAATGAACATAAGGGGAAAAATCTAATTTTAGCAAAGCACCATACTTTATTTTGACCTGACTATCATCTAACTGGAATTGACTGCTTGTTCATTTCACGAACTGAATTGATCTGATTAGCCTATTGCTGCAGGTGGAACAGGCATGGTGAAATGCATTATGGGAGTTTGGGAATCTAGCTTTGACTGCTGGGCTTTCTCCGTGGGAAATCAATGTTTTGTGTTTAATCAGTGGGCAAATGCAATCAGTGCCACTGCTATAATTACTGCCACTGGCCAAAAGTCATTACAAAATCATTTTTATTGACACATAATCTAAATTAATTAATGCTAATAATGAATTGCATCTGTACTAAACCATATTTACAGTACACAAGGTGTCACCACTTGTATGTGTCACACTTATGATACAGATATGGCAAAGCAACCTCAGTCTGAGCAGTCACATTTGAATTCAGATGACCTTTAAATCAATCCAATTTGGCATTAGGAATAAATCCAAGGAGGCAGGAATTAATCTCAGGTAGATTTTACTTCTCCAATCATGGGTGCTCTGTCTGGCAAGATTTCTGACACTGACCTTTATGCATCAAGCATGTGGAGAAAAGAGCACAAATAGATTTGATCGTGAAGATTGAAACATGAACATATCTGCATGTGATTTATGAAGTCTTCATACGACATAAAAACAAGCAGTAATTTAAATGACGAGCCGTGTCATGATGAACCGATGTTAAATATCACATGCATACAACACATCCAATTTACCTTCACATGCAGTAGAGTTCATTCCATTCACATTAAGTATGCCCATTGCTATATTGAGGATATAAAAGGGAAGCTTTCAGCATGACTATTAAGGTCCAAAGAATATTTGAGCAAACAGAAATGGGGAAAAATTAATTTGAGTCTGAGGTTGGCGGAAATAAATAGACAGTTATAAAAGTGTGTTTTGTTTTTATAAACTGTTTAAAGCTAAAATTAAGAAGAAAACTAAACCATTTTACAACCTCAACTGCAGGAAGTTATTTTATGTGAACTGTCAGTTATTCATTATAACATTTAAATTTATCACATTTAACTAAAATTTTAATTTAATTAAAGCTTGAACATAAGTGAGCCAAGTTTCCATTCTGAACAAATAAACACATCATGTCATTAAATAACCAAGCACAAAAATCAGATTATAAAGCAACCCTTAATCATTAATTTCATCTGGTTGTAATTCATTCTGTTCATGACAGAGAGAAGTGGTAACATAGAATTACACTGAATGGCAATTCTAAGTAAGATCAGGTATCTTTTATTTACTGAATGTTCAAACATTTTGTAATTAATAAACATGGTCTTCAATTATAGTCTTGCAAGTTGTGCGGATGAAAATCATCTGTACTATTATTACTATCATATTATTTCTTCTAACATTTTAAAATCCGGACTAAAATATTGCTGCTTTGAGCATGTGAGTCAGTTCAGGAGCACAAGCTGGGCATATTGCAATGGATCCCTAAGCATTTGCAGTCTAAATGCAGCTTTAGTATTCATCTTATAACAGATGGATTATCAAATGATGGACGTTATATCAAAAGAATAGTTTACACTTACTGGCAGTGTGCATACAGAGATATTCTGGTAAATTTGTAATGCTTTAAATTCACCTCTGCAGAAACTGGAAAGTTTAGAAATACTGGCCATCAATACAACTTGTCATATTAGGAATACAAGTCCTCCAATTACAGACAGATGGACTGTTCAGTGAAAACAGTTGTTTCACCCCTTATTTAGGCATTAATTAACACATGCTTAGATTTCCATAGACTTGAATAAATCTTAAAATATTAAAGCACTGTTCTTTTGACCAGAAGTAATCAAATCTATCTCCTGACATCTCTTCATTTAAAGCAACCAGTCATATGTATCATAGGGCCCCTGGACTTAACCTTTAAAACACCACTTCTCATGAGCCACCACAAGGGGTCAATACCTATCAAACTCACGTATAGCTTGGTCCTTAAAACATAAGAAATGTTTTGAAAAAGTGTTGAAGAAAAAAATCTTACAACTTATTTTGAGGATATAATTGCTAGCATTATGGTTGTACAGCTTGTACAGTGGAACTTGCTCAAGGCTTCACCAGCTCACAGCTTCATCCCACATTTGGATTATTATTCCTAGTTGTTTCACCTATAAAGCTTACTCTAAAGCCATCTCTGAGTCTAAATCAGTTAAGACTTTTTTCCTTATTTGAAAATATTTATGAAGTGAAGTTTGAGTTCTAGTGCAACAGCCTGGACTTTATTACTAATTAGAATAACTTCCTAATCTCAAAGACTTGTATTATAGAGTACAAGTGTTCAGGCTAACATTTATTTCAGATGCGTTGTAAAATTTTGAGGATGTTAGGCATGTGTTCTAGTGTGACTGCTTGAGATTTGACATTGATATGACTGATTAATAGGTGCCTATAGCCATTCTGTAAAACGGTAAAACAGCTCTAACCTGCTAGATTCTACAGTCACTCAGTTTATCAGATATGACAGGATATATCATTGGGTCTACCTGTTCCATTCTGTCCTTTTTTTTTTATTATTTGGCTGAATGCATAATTCAGTACCTCACCTTCCCAATTTGAAAGGGTCACGATTAATTTGGACTATTGACAGAATGTCTGTAAATCTCCTTTGATTTATTTCCTTCCATTTCTACAGCATTACAGAGCAATCAATTGCCCTGTTAGTCTGCACCCCGATCAAATGCCAGCTGATAAGACAAATGCTCTTTGTCACTTGAGTAGTATATAACGAGGCTTTCTTGCCCTCGATCCTTGATGATTTTCTTTGCCGAGCAGTGTTTTTCAAAGCCTTGGGCAGTTTGGAATTTATCTTATGAACTATCTCTCTGGCTTTGTTTTTGCTTGCTCTCTTGCACACACACATATACACACAGCACAAAGCAAAGTCATTACATGTTACTCACAATGTGACAATGTTTTATTGGTCGGGTTTATGACTCTATTGAAGCCAAATGCAGATGTCTCGAACAGGGTCCAATAGTCTGAATTTTAAGTCCTTAGGCCCACAACAGAAGAGGCAGTGTTTATTTACTTAGTCTAATTAACAAATCCCTTTAATATACACCATTATGAAGAACTTCAGCTGCAGTGCTACAACGTTCTGTTCCACAGCAGCTTTATTCTCGTATAAAGAGTGATGACAAACTGCCACTGATAATGATGTCCCCCACACGAAAATGTTATATATTTTAGGTCATTTTGCACATTAGCCTCTATCTCTTTATCTATATGCCAACCATTCAAACCCAGGCAGTTTTGTTTTAATTGTTTGTTTTGTTTTAAGTATTTTTCATGTTTTCTTACTTACAAATTAAAAATTATAGGTACTGTAACAAATATAGTGGCTGGGAGAAAAAGATGAGGTTGAAAAAAGGCTAGAGCTAAACATGTATAGAAATAACATGGGCTCAAACCATTCTTTCTCCTGTCATTCACTGAATATTGTGTGAAGCTGTGTTAGCTTTTCAGCTGGTAAATGAATCAGTTCAAAGCTTGGATAACAAGTTTCAATCCTTTAACAAAGGCTGACAAAGAAGAAATGGATCATATAATCTGTATCCCAAAACTTCTTTCTCAACCCTAATGTGTTTATGTCTTAAATCAAATTATCTCATTGTAACAAATTTTAACCAGGAATCATGTTTTAAGAGTTACACAAAGGTGGAAAACAATGGAAATAGAATGGGAATGGAACAATGGAAAACAATGCATAGATACTGTACATGCATATGCATGTATCTGTACTGCAGCAAGAGATTTGATACTGCACCGATTACCATAAAAAAAAGTTGCAAGCTCAAATCCCATTGCATCCAAAGACACTTGCTATTTATTTTTTGGCCATAATAGTGTGTTGAATAAATAAATGTACACCACAATGCTAGAGAAATATGGTTAGCACAGACTCTAAACACATCTCCCAAATGTAAAAAAAATATATATAATAACTACATGGAAATGTAAAACTACGTTTTAGAGACACTGGTCCTTGTTAGTCCATATTCCTCTTCCTATATGTGGTACAAAGCTCTACCTACGCTACTGTAATCATGCAGGAAATCTTGATCTAAATCAGCTTTGTGACAGGTATAAGCAAAATCCTTGTATACCTAAATGACTGTTTTGTATTACGCAGAGAAACATTCCCAAGACTGAAACATGAGGTAAATTATTAATTAACACATTGAATAATACAGACTTTTTTTTGCTGACTGTTAGCACAGGGTTAAATCTGAATTATTCATGTAGATTTGAATTCAAGTGCTATAGCACTACTTGTGCTTGTGTCAGTAGTGAATGCGACATTTGCTGTTTTAGCAAGAGCGGAGCTTTTCACATCTAATGTCTGTCTGCCGCATTATTGATCTGCATTTGCATAAATTTCTTCGGAAGGCTTTTCTATATGGTATGCTTTAATAGGTAGGGCTGCTTCTTGGCAGGGGAAACTGAGAATATTACCTGGCCCCTTAGATAACATTTTGGAGCGTTGAATCTGTGCCTAAGACTAATGCCACAGGAGAAGGAACAAGGGGGAGGGCTGAATGAGCAGAGGAGAGGTGTGATATACCTATAACAAGATTACAGTAGAGCCCCCAAGCTCTTATATTACACTGTATGACAGCATTAAGATAGAGGCGAAGAAAAATACTCAAATTGCAGAGCTGCTAGGATTTTATATGGCACAAGACATTGTGCACCATTTTTAAATAACGTCCCAATTCCCAGTTTTGTGATAAAAGTTAATACCCTTATTATAAACTTTTAAAATGAATGATAAATAATGCAGCCAGGATGAAGCATTTAAAATAAAGAAACTATATTTAAACAGTCAACTAATGACATCCCTTCACCAACCTGTATTTGCCTTTCAGAGTGTGGGTGGGAATTTTTTTTTTTTTTTTTTTTTCTTCAAATTTCACATTTGGCATACTTTGTGCTTTAAGTTTATCTTTTTGTGTATAAGACTATTTTTTCCATCTGTGTTCAGTTGCTGATCCGACCTCAGATTTAACGGCAAACAGTGGTTTAAAGAATGGGCATGTGGAAAATATGGAGAATACACCAAATACGAAAGGAAGCATATCTATAATGCTAATTGGTTTATCTGCTGCTAACAGGGGTATCTGCTGTTTGGGTGTAGAAATCAATCATTTTGGTACTGCATTTACAAAATAAATGTGTTCCAATTTAATACAAATTACAACACTCAGAAAGATCCTAGTGAATAGGTGTTTACATGGCAAGGATTGAGGATCCCAAATAGACCAGTATTTCTAAAACAGTTTCAGGCAGTTACAGGAGGATACAGCCCTTGGATTCACCATGAGGGGCTCTGAATGGACCATCATTGAAGCAATACCAGCCTGCAATGATGCAATAATCATTTCTGGATTAAGACTCTGGCAGGATAAGGCCATGCAAAACAATAAATTTAACATAGAACCAATTTCAGTGGAGCTGATTTCAGTTTAATAACTTAACAGTAAATGAGCTTTACACTCATGTCATGAGCAGTTGTGGCACAGTGGTTACAGCACATTACTTAAGGCTTTAGCCTAAAGATTGGCAGGTTTTAAGTTCAAATCCAAACACCACCAAAGAAAGCAGCATTTTTAAAATGTGTGTGAGAAAACAGAGATGGGTCAGACAGCAATGATGCAAAAGGTACAAAGGAAACCGACTTGTACTGAATTGACTTGCACAAAAGTGCTGCTAGTTTAAGAATAATTCACTTGAGTTAAACTGTGAAAGTACTGATCAGTAAAATATAAGGTGCATCTGGTTTAAAAAAAAAAAAAACTTGCAGATACTTTACAAATTACATTTTATATGCATACATTTGACAGAACAAATCCAAATATGTTCTATATCTGAAGCAGGCAAATTTTGAACAATTATGTTAACTAATCATGTGAGCTCTGCTGTATTGAACACCACCTCTAATATTAATAACAGTAACATTAGCTGTCTAGCAAACTCATCCAAATGCTATTGGGGTTTAAGTAGATCACCTTTTCAGAAAAGTAAAGGTTTATAACACCAAAGAGGGGACCGAGTTTTGAATGGAACATTAGTGAGGTCAGATGAAATGGCCTGGTGCACAGTTGTTGTTTTAATTTATCCTAAAGGTGTTAGGTTGAGGTCAGGGCTCTGTCTTCATGAACCTGACTTTGTGCACAGGGGCAGTGTCATGCTGGACCAGGTTTGGGCCCCTGAGTTCCACTGAAGGGGAAACTTAAAGATAGAGCATACAAAGACATTCTGTACAAGTTTGTGACACCAGTTTGGGGATGACCCGCATACATTATGATGGTCAGGTGTCCACACACTTTTGATCAATAAAAGACTAGAATTTCACAAACTAGTTTTTTACTATTCTGTCTATAAAGCCATGAATACAGTTATTCAACTGTTAAATGTTAACTGCAATTTTTTGCAATAGATTATTTCAATAAAAAAAAAAAAATTCCCAGTCTGTCCCTTTATGGCCACAAATTAAATAGAAATTTTTATTGTGTCATGTTGTTTGTAAGCATTTCAGATAATATTTGAGGTGTTTTAAACTGAGAGAAAGAGAATTTGTTCATTTAGAAGCTGTCAAATCCCATCTACATCAACAGGATGAGCAACAAGTTCACTTTTGTTTTCTCTAGCTTTGATTGTTATCAAAAATAGATTCAAACTCTTTGGACCAATATAAACCCAAGTAGGACTGGACACGCCCCTCTCCTTGTATACTATATAAGTAGTAAGGAGAATAGGAAATTATGTGTGAATAAAACTACACACAAATAAATAAACAGGTAAAGGATGAATGATGAGGAAAAATGTATTCTGCTTCTTCTTCTTCTTCTTCTTAATAATAATAATAATAATAATAATAATAATAATAATAATAATAATAATAATAATAATAAACATTTTTCCCACCATCCAACCTTTATCTATGCTGGAAAAAAAGAAATAGCCCAGGAGCTATATTTAATATGAAGTACAGTAAAAGGAATGCAAAGAGTAGTTTTAATATAGCATCTCACTGATGTGAAATTCAGCTTGTGGAACTAAGTGTTCAGTAATAGTGTTTAGATTTATACTGAGCTCGCAAACCGATTTAACCCTATTGTCTTGATAACAAACCACATACTTCTTTAGTAACCCCAAAGCCATACATCCCATGTGATAAGATAAGAAAAAAATGAGAAGTGATGCTGAGCTTACCCACTTAGAGAGCAGGTGATGTTAGATTCTTCACTGCTTATATTTTTTCTTCTCCACTGTGGTCCCAAAATGCCTCTGTTAGTGGCAATGCCTTCCCAGTGATGAAGTATCAATCTAACAGATGTTTTGAGATGTCATTTAGTCTTTTGTTCAAAAGGTGCAGATGCAAGCTCCTCTCAGGCTGCCAGTCGCGGCTGCAATGTGCAAGCTGAGCAATGTGTGCACCTTGCTTCTCTCTCTCTCTCTCTCTCTCTCTTTCTCCTTTTCTCTATCATTCTCCTCCCCCTCACATACTATCTCAGTCTTCCTCTTCAGTGAGGGGCTCTCTCACTCTCCCTCTCATTGACATCATTCGTCTCTCCCCTCCTCTCTCCCACTTGATTCTCTGCCCCCCACCCCGCTCTTGTTCTCTCTTTGCCTCATTGTAGCGGTCTCTCTCCTCATGCAGCCCCTAGTGGGTGTTCCAGTAGCAGTTCCAGGCCTCATCATATTAACTAAGTAAAATAGAGAGTGAGAGAGTTATTTTTCTGTCTCTCTCTCTCTCTCTGTATAAATCATCTGTCGGTTGACAGAAGACAAAATTTCTCCAGTTCAAGTCATTCAGTGCTGTACATTTCCAGTGTTTTCACTTAAACATGGACATATAAGCATATAATAAAATAACACAATTTTAGCTGGATTACCGAACATTATAAGATAAATAGATTGGTAACATATGTTGATAATGATCTAATGGGCTTCACTGACAGAAATCACAGAAATAAACATTCCATGTTCTACCCACATTAACATACAATGGTCCATATTCTTGGGTTAAGTCATAGATTCTGAAAATATACAGCTCTCAATGTCTCAGAATGTACAGAAATTTTTTTGTACACAATTTCTATGCACAATTTAAATTGCTTCTCCATATACATGTACTTTAATTGACAAACATCAATGCTTTAAATTTTCATTTTGTTGATTGTTTTGCTTTAATACTACAATCTCAATTTCTCTCTTTCTTTTTGCATTTTTCAATAATGCAGGACTGATTGATTAACTGATTTCTATTGTATTTCTTTTGCCACTTTCTTGGCACAAGATTCATTGATGGCACTTTGGATGGGTGTTACATTATATAGAATTGGGAGGAAACATCTGCCAAACAAATGACCAAACAAAACATGAGGTTTGCTGCATCTGCATGTAATGGGATGGTGTTGGGACATGCAGAGATGAGGTGTAAATCCATCCCATATTGAAATACATAAAACAATTTGAAGATTATGTTCCAGTGATCTAGAATACAGAGCATATACCATAACTAAATATAGCATGTACTGTATAGTTGCATACGGCACTACAAGGCCATGTGTTTGTTGTTGTAGCCTCATAAGCGATGATGAAGTGTCTGTTGTGCACACATGAGACCATTGTCTAAAACCTTACTACCTGTACTGTAATTAATAATTAATCATACTGTAGTGTTAACTAAGCAGAAAGCCAGCTGCGGAAATACTCACACAAACAAAATAGTATTCAAATACTGAGTTTATTATCAAATTCCTTCACTCAGAATGGAAAAAAGAAGAAGGCAATCAGAGGTCATAGACAGGATGTACTTGTATTAGTCACACACACACACACACACACACACACAACCATGCCACTGCATGCTGTGCTGAGAATGCTCTTCTGTCTAATTTAACTGCTCAGATTTGGTCCCACAGTGATTCCTATCCAGGTGTAACAGATGGGCTACAGTCAAACACCCTGAGGGTTTTGTCCATTATCTTTTTATACAATTTATAATTTCACAAAACCGTACACATATCAAAAGCTAGCTACATTACCACAACACAGGAAAATTTGTTTTCCATATGCATAATGAGTATGCTTACACAATTCTCATAATACTGGATGTTTCAGTATTATGAAATAATACTGAATGTCATAATTAATATATACATTAATAATCAGAAATTATATAGTCGACTCGATAATTAGTCTTAATGAAAATAAGAAAAAAACATTATTACTACACAATTATTTAAACATAAAATAGGGTATTGTAGTAATATTTTAATTTAGTACAATATTTTCTCTTGGAAAACACAAGAATGAAAGTTGTTGACAGCCTTACAAGTAATATTTGATAATGCCTCCCTTTGGAGAGAATAACAGCACTAAACATTTTGCTGTCTCTCCTAACAAGGATTGAGAACCGTTTCTGTCAAGGAATCTTGGACCAGTCCTCTCATTTTAAAATCATTAAACATTCTTAGGTTTGCCTATGTCTTTAGTCTATTTACAAAAACAATAAAGTCCACCGACTGAGATATTCAATTCAATTTTATTTGTATATCGCTTTTAACAAAGAGCATTGTCTCAAAGCAGCTTTACATAAGAAACAACATAAGAAAACAACAAACATATAAACAGACAAACAGTCCTAGATGTTATCCCAAGTGAGCAAGCCTGAGGTGACTGAGGCGACTGTGGCAAGGAAAAACTCCCTTAGATGGTATGAGGAAGAAACCTTGAGAGGAACCATCCTCATTTGGGTGACAGCGGAGAGTGTGATTATATTGTGCATTTATGTGTAGTCAATTGTGTGATGCCGATACAGCATGTGTAGAATGTTATGTAAATTAATAAGAAGGTTGTTGTCTTCCACAGCGTTGCTTTGAATAAATAGCCATTGCAAAACCTTTACATTGTGTTGCTACAAGCGTGTACATTCAGCATCTAGGCAGCAGTTTGTGCATTTGGTCTTGTCTTAACACCTGACATTACCTGTCCTGTGCGCTGCTCCTCCTTTGCTGAAAATCGCAAACAAACAGCAACATGGGACAGTGTGATTCCTGTCTCAGTGAGGCTCTGTTAGTGCTAGATGCACTCAGATGAACTCTACAGAGCTAAAGTCGACAAAGCATGCTGCACCATGATTGCACATCTATAAAAGTTAGCAAATCTATCAAATATCAGCAAACAGCGACATGAAGAAATTGTTGTGAATGTTGATATATATATATATATATATATACACTGTGTGCACCAAAAAAAAAACAGTCTAATATTTTGTTGAGTTGGTTTTTGCTTTGATTTCTGCTTGTATTCTCTGTTGCATCATTTCAATAAGCTTATGCAATCTCACACCATTTATTTCCATCCAAAGCTGAATTGATTTTTCACCAAGCTCTTGTATTGATGATGGGTGAGTCAGATTGCTGTGTAAAGTCTTCTTCAGCACATACCTAAGATTCTCAGGGGGGTTAAGGTCCGGACTCTGTGGTGTCCAATCCATGTGTGAATATAACGTCATGCTCCCTGAACGACTCTTTTACAATTTGAAACCTAAGAATCCTGGCACAGTTATATTGAAATATACCTGTGCTATCGGGGAAGAAAAAAATCTATTTATGAAAAAACCTGGTATATTCAGGTAGTCAGCTGAACTCATTTTTTTGGCACACAACATTACTAAAGCTAGACCTGACCAAATGTAGTAACCCCAGATCATTACACTGCACTACAGGCATGTACAGTAGGCAGAATGCATGATAGGTGCATCACTTCATCCGTCTCTCTTCTTACCCTTACCAACTTGTTGCCAGCTGGAACATATTAATCACTGCAGTAATTATCCAGTGGAAACCTTTTACCTATTTTACTTAAATTATGCCTAGTAAAATAATTAGAAAGTTCCTTGAAATTATTACTTAACATTACCACAAGGTTGGTTATGAAACCACAAGGTTGGTTATGAAACCAACCTTGTGGTAATGTTAAGTAATAATTTCAAGGAACTTTCTAATTATTTTACTTTCAAAAGGGACTGTATAATATGAATTATACAGTCCCTTTTGAAAGTATTAGAAAAGCAAGGCCGATTATCTTGTTTTTACTATACACTAGGACATTTGGGTTTGAGATCAAATGATGATTATGATGATTGATCATAATTTCAGCTTTGATTTCCTTATATTTACATTTATATATGTTAAACAACTAAGTATCATAGTATCAACTTAGATCATAGTAGCTTATGTTTGAACCCATTCCAAAAGACTTTAAGAGCAGAAATATAGAAGCCACCGCAGAAGATGCGCACCAGTTTTTAACAGTTAAAGACTCAAGCTTCAGGGTTTTGCAGTGAGGCTAAATTCACTGTACTGACTTTTTATACCTTGGAACAGATGATTGTTGATATTACAATTACTGTTAACTATTAAAACACTGCCTTAAATAGAAAGTCAGAAATATGACCTAGAAAATGTTTTTGCCATTTCAAATAAATTTGCTGTTTCAACCATTCAGTCAAACAATATACAGGTAATTCTTTTAAGGTCATCAGAGGGCACTGATACTATTTTAGCCATCTATTTTACTGCACTTTTTTTGCTTTTTGCTTTTATGTGCCTGTCTGTGACCCCTGTGGCTTGATTAATTATTCTGTGAGCCTAAATAATTCAGTAGTTCCATTTGCATTTCATGACATGCACAGGTGGCTAGAGCACCTCTGTCAAAAGGGTGCTATGTGTGCCACCCTGACCTCTGCTTCATTACTGAATATAATCAGATTAATTGAAAGTACATTTGGTCAGTGTGCAGGCAGATTGGGACTCTGGGGACAAAAATGGTGTACAGGTAGGCCTTAACTGTCCATCTCTATTCAGCTCTTCTTCATTAAATTCCTACATCCTATTCAGTGACAAAATCATTAATTATTGACTGTTAATTTCTTTTAAAACACATTGCTTAATATAATATTGTGGTCTCTTTGCATACCAAAAAAACAATAATATTGCACTTTTTTCCTCTAAAATGATATAAGACTTTTGAGTCTTGGTGGTTTTTCATCTTGCACTTGCCATCCCTGTATAGGAGCTCTTTCATCTGCTATCTCTACCTTCAAGCTGTCTGACATTGTAGTTTTTCGTTAAACCGATTTCTATGAAATTTTCAGACATATTTTACTACTTCAATGAAAAATATTCCGCTCCTCCCATGTAATTTGATAGTATATTTTGCTTATCAAGCAGGAGATTTCAGGGTGCTTTAGATTGTAATGTTTGTGCATTATTGATGTGCTGTTATTTATTCATATTGCATTGCACCACACTTTCACATTTTTGAGTGAAACCAGTGATTTGGGTAATGTTATTTTGACTCCTCTTTCATTGCCTCCATTAACCAAAGTTCTGTATACAATACGTCTTAACATATGTCTTGGGTCTTGACTGAAAACAGTTTTGTGCAGTGTTAGGGGTAGTAGGAGCACTGTTGCTGCCCCAGAAGTCTTCAGTAATGTATTATATTCTACACTGTAACAGTAGCATGTGTACTTTTATATTATAGTCTCATTGACAATGTGTATCCAAAATATATATTTATTTAAAAAAACATGTGTATATGCTATCTGCTAATCATGCTGAGAAAACCATTCTTACAGTTAAACATGGTGGAAATAGCATCATGTTGAGAGTCAGATCCCCTCAACTGCTACTCTCACTAAAGTCTTCCTTCAGGCCACTTTTGGTGGACACCTCCTCCAGGTCATGGGTATGCTATATTCTTCCTGTTTTTTAATAATGATGCAATGGTGCGCCACATGATGTTTAAAGTTTGGGCTAAACATTATGTATTTACCATTTAACATTTTAAACCTGAAAACTGAATCCAGTTCAGTAGAAATTATAACACTATTCACTGTAGATAGCATGCAAGACCCATGGCTAATAGTGGCTATGTTTGTCATGGCGTTGAACATAAGATGTTGTGACAGCACTGACGCCTACATACTAAAATTAAGCTCAGGATGTACTGTGCCTCCCTGAATGTTTTAATTCAGTAGCTTCTAGATTTACACTCAGAGCTGCTGCTATGAGCACTGAAGCAATGTTTAGCCATAGGGGAGCTAAAATTGAATTGAGTCTTTTCATACTGTCCAATCTAATGGTTTATATTGACTTCCAATTAAAGTTGTGCAAAAAAAAAATAGTTTGTAATGGTGCTAACCTTTTATTTCTAAAGTAACATGAAAAACATATTTATAGTTATATTTTTTGCCATTGATACAGAATATATTTTATTTGATTTTCATAAATTTCATCATAAAACCTTATATACACTATATTGCCAAAAGTATTCGCTCACCCATCCAAATAATCAGAATCAGGTGTTCCAATCACTTCCATGGCCACAGGTGTATAAAATCAAGCACCTAGGCATGCAGACTGTTTTTACAAACATTTGTGAAAGAATGGGTCGCTCTCAGGAGCTCAGTGAATTCCAGCGTGGAACTGTGATAGGATGCCACCTGTGCAACAAATCCAGTCGTGAAATTTCCTCGCTCCTAAATATTCCATAGTCAACTGTCAGCTGTATTATAAGAACGTGGAAGTGTTTGGGAACGACAGCAACTCAGCCACGAAGTGGTAGGCCATGTAAACTGACGGAGCGGGGTCAGCGGATGCTGAGGCGCATAGTGCGAAGAGGTCGCCAACTTTCTGCAGAGTCAATCGCTACAGACCTCCAAACTTCATGTGGCCTTCAGATTAGCTCAAGAACAGTGCGCAGAGAGCTTCATGGAATGGGTTTCCATGGCCGAGCAGCTGCATCCAAGCCATACATCACCAAGTGCAATGCAAAGCGTCGGATGCAGTGGTGTAAAGCACGCCGCCACTGGACTCTAGAGCAGTGGAGACGCGTTCTCTGGAGTGACGAATCGCGCTTCTCCATCTGGCAGTCTGATGGACGAGTCTGGGTTTGGCGGTTGCCAGGAGAACGGTACTTGTCTGACTGCATTGTGCCAAGTGTAAAGTTTGGTGGAGGGGGGATTATGGTGTGGGGTTGTTTTTCAGGAGCTGGGCTTGGCCCCTTAGTTCCAGTGAAAGGAACTCTGAATGCTTCAGCATACCAAGACATTTTGGACAATTCCATGCTCCCAACTTTGTGGGAACAGTTTGGAGCTGGCCCCTTCCTCTTCCAACATGACTGTGCACCAGTGCACAAAGCAAGGTCCATAAAGACATAGATGACAGAGTCTGGTGTGGATGAACTTGACTGGCCTGCACAGAGTCCTGACCTCAACCCGATAGAACACCTTTGGGATGAATTAGAGAGGAGACTGAGAGCCAGGCCTTCTCGTCCAACATCAGTGTGTGACCTCACAAATGCGCTTCTGGAAGAATGGTCAAAAATTCCCATAAACACACTCCTAAACCTTGTGGACAGCCTTCCCAGAAGAATTGAAGCTGTTATAGCTGCAAAGGGTGGACCGACGTCATATTGAACCCTATGGATTAGCAATGGGATGTCACTTAAGTTCATATGCGAGTCAAGGCAGGTGAGCGAATACTTTTGGCAATATAGTGTATGTTTCCCATAACACTTCACATCATGTCACCACCCTTCACCTCTAAACATACGTTCTATGATTAAACCTCATGCTATATTTTTCGTCCACACAGTGAAACTACACTGGCTTTGCCAGGAAAACCATTAAAGTGTATTGGTTCTAATTTATATCAACTGTACACATAATTGTTCCTGTAAGTAAATACTTAAAAAAAAAAAAAAAAAAAAAAGTAATTTGTGTTAAATGCTTTCTGCTGCTCTTGGCTTTTGCAGTAGCAACAGACTAAAAAAACTGTTCAGGCTTCTCTATCCCCAGCCACATATCAGCTCCTCCTGAGGTACTCTCAGTTATTCTCAAGTTATCTGTGATATATACAGTTGCATCCAAAATTCTGGGCACCCCTGTTCAAAATTTTATTGTGACCGGCTAAATAAGTAAATAAGTAAATTTTCAAAATGGTTAAAGATTACAAATTTCTTAAGCAAGATTATTTTTTTTTATTTACATCTTCTAAGGTTTCAGAATAACAAAAAGGGAAAAGGCCTGAAGCAAAAGTTTGGCTACCCTGCATGGTCCCAAACATACATATTTAGTAATACTTGCCCCTTTGGCAAGTTTCACAGCTTGTAAATGCTGTTAGTAGCCAGCTGAGTCTTTTATGTCTTGTTTAGGGGATTTCTGTCCATTCCTCCTTGCAAAAGGCTATCCACAGATTTTTGGTGACATGGTGTTTATGTTATGACTGTGATGTCCATGTCAAAACCTTTTGCTTGTGCTTCTTGAGGAAGACTTTTGTGGATTTTGAGCTGTGTTTAGGATTATTATCCTTTTGTAGAATCTATCCTCATTTCATTTTCAGTTTTTTCACAGATGGTCTGATGTTTGCTTTCAGAATGCGCTGGTATTTAACCGAATCCATTCTTCCCCCCACCAGTGAAATGTTCCCTGTGGCACAGTCGGCAACACAAGTCCAAAGCAGGATCGATCCACCCCTCAACAGTTGGAGCAGTGTTCTTTTCATGAAACACTGTGCCCTTTTTCCTCCAAACATACCTTTGCTCATTATAGCTAAAGTTTTACATTTTAACTCCACCATCCACAGGACAAAGGCATCAGTCTTGTTTAGATAGTGCTTCTGCTAACACTGGATTCTGTGGTGAAAACACCACTTCTTTCTTCTCCAGCATCAATTATTTTAATCTACATAGAGGAACTGCATAGAGGAACCCATGGCTGATAAGGTTTGTGTTGAGCATTTAAAAAGCATCAAAATATGTCAATTCTCTAACAAGCTAATTAATGTCTGAGATTCTGTAAAATCAAATCGTGGTAAAATCAAACTTCCAGTCTTTTGGGGTGATTCTTTTTGCATGGTTCACCACTCAGTTTTTACACTCTAAATTGTGCAAAACAAAAAAATAAACTAAACTAGCTTAAAATGTTGAAAGGAATGCTGTGTGTGATCAATAGCCAACACAAAGATTCACAAAGCCAGTCAGATTAACATTATCAGGCACGGTAGATTCACTCTTAGGGCCTTTTGGTGGTAAAGGGATTTAGGGGTTGGCAACAGAGGTGGTTTCTCAGGGCTTGAAGGCTAGAAGTGGACTAGGTTTCATTGTAGCAGGTGGACTGGAAGCTAGCAATGCATCAAGCAACTTAGGAAGTAGCAAGATGTAATGCTTTAGTGCCCAGGGCCATAGCCAGAGGCTTACAAACAGCTAGGGCATGAACTGCCGGGGATTGTAGGCTCTTACTCAGGGTGTTTGATTTGTTGTTTTTTTCCCCTTGCTTGATGCTGACAGGAATAGTGAATCTAGTAGACCTGCCATGAATTACTTATTCAGGTCATCAATGTTTAGTCCAGTAAAGCCTAAAGGACCCTAGCCTTTTAAAAAAGAGATCTTGTATACTTTGCATTGAAAAACCATTCAGTATGAATACTCATGAATGGAGGGAAACACTGCCTTGCAGTTCTCAGGAAATTTATGTACAAACTCATAAAACATGAATGCTCATAAACACAAAGAACCTGAAGTAATTGCCTTTCTACTTCCTTGCTGTTTTCTAAGTTCTGTCTTAGGGCTTTAGTATTTTTATTGTTAAGTCATTTCTAGTTGGTTTGCATGATTTATGAAAATCTATTTATCTTTAAAGACCTACAGACCTCTGGTTCTGGCCTCTTTACAAGTCAAGATAATTTGTGTTAAAATCAAATATACTAACTAAAGTCAGATTTAATAATATTATATTAGACTGTAAAAATCTTTTTAACAAGAAAAGACAAATATTTTTAACAGTAGTTAGCAAGAAAATGTCAGTATTTAATTTCTAACATTTTGTTGTACTTTCCTGATGATAACAGATGATAAGTGTCCATGATGAATATGTGTCTGTGGCAGCAGGAAAACAGCAAGAGTAAGAGAGAGAGGACATCGACAGCAGAATGAAAGAGGGCAACATGGCTCATCTCATTGAAATCATGCAGACAGTAATTAATGTGCCACCGGGACTCTGTGGTGATGGTGTGGGGGTGGCTCCTGTGCACGCTAGCATTTTGCCCTTGAGGTAGGTATATTGACAATGTATACACACACATACACACACACACACACACCCTGCTGAGAAGAGCAGCCTTTGCATAGGTCATCACTCATCCTAGCCCCTCAAAGCCACCTAATTTCCCAAATAGGATTAAAACATGAAAAAACTAAAATTGTGAGCTGAAGAAAAAGGGCATCAGAGATTAGATGGTATGCTGTGAACTGCTTGTACTAATACTGAAGAAACGAGTGGAATGAGGGAAGACAGAGTTTTCTTTTCTATGTCACTATTAGAACACAAAAGACACTTATCTATTCTTGAGTCAGTTAAAGCATATGAAACACATGGCAAACACATCATTTCTGTGTATGAGGGCTTTTGGTATCTACCCACACAACTGGTCACAAATGGTACCTACAACCACAACCTACAAGCTATTTTTCTAATGAAAGGCTTGAACATCATTCTCTCTCACTAGGTATGCACACTGGTCCTAAGTGGACTGGCCATAGAAAGACAGCTTTTTTCATTGAAATGCACTGTGCATTTTTATTTATTCATTTCATGTACACACTGCCTGACCAAAAAAGTGAGTACTTTTTAACTGGATTTAACTAAGTAAATAGGTAAGAGCCTATTTCAGCTTGCAGCAAGTTATTTAACCCTAATTGATGCCGCCTAGTAATAGCTAACAATCACGTTGGACATATCCTGTGGTTGTGGGAAAGATGTTACTCTGTTTGCCTGTTGTCTTTATGGCCTGCATCAAGCAAAGAAAACAACTTAGGAGATTGCTGAAACTACCAAAACTGGGTTAAGAATTAACTCTTTATTATTAAAACCTGGAAGGATCGCAGTGAACCATCATCTTGTAGGAAGAAATGTGTTAGATAAAAAAATCCTGAAAGATTGAGATTGGAGGTCACTTAAATGTTGAAATTAAAAAACAAAAAAACTCACAGCTATGTTTAATAGTGAACGTAAGAGCATTTCCATATACAATGTGAAGAGATCTTATGGGACTAAACAGCTGTGTAGCCTTGAGAAAACTAATTCAGTGAGAGTAGTCAGAAAAAAAAAGTTTTTCATTTGCTAGGGAGCATAACAGTTGGACTCTGAAGCAATGGAAAGCCATGATCCAGAGTGATCGGCACTGAATGATCAGATTTTTCCATCAATGGAGTTTTTCTTCTCTAATAGCACAGGTGTATACCAATATAACAGTGCCAGGATTCATGAGGGTCAAATTGTGAAAGAGTGTTTCAGAGAGCCAGATTTCACACATGGATTAGTCACCACAGAGTCCAGACCTTAACCCTACTGAAAATTTTAGGGGTGTGCTGAAGAAGACTTTAGGCAGCTGCCTGACTCACCCATTATCAATACAAGAGGTTGGTGAGAAATTAATGCAAGTCTGGATGGAAATAAATATTGTGACAGTGGATAAGCTTATTGAAAGAATATTGTGATTATTGAGAATGTGTGCCATAATCAAAGCAAAAGGCAGAGCCACAAAATATTAGCGTGTGTGGATTTTTTTTTTGGGCCAGACAATGTATGTTACTTAAAATGACATAAAATTGAGGCATTACCACTGGGTAATAGTAGAGAATTTAGGGCTTTGCATCCTGGGATTGGAACTCAGAACCATTTGTTATCAATAGACACTTAAACACTGGCCTCCAATTTGCATCTACCCTTTTTAACTATTAATCCATAACCTTTAATATCTTATACTCACTTCTTTAACATTTTGACAGTGATCCCATTGCTATGTGTATTCTGCATAATTAAGCTTTTTTCTGCCTAGATTATTTTAAAATTTTATGATCAGCACTACTCAAGAGTTAAGATGGCCAAAACCCCTGATTCCACTAATCTAACTATTATAATGAAGAAACAAGGACAGTCGTTGTCCTATTTAAAAGGGGGTTAGACTAGCCATTCATGGTCAATGCTTTGACAGCTGCAAATGGAATAGTGTGTGTATGTGTGTATGTGTGTGTGTGTGTGTGTGTGTGTGTGTGAGCAAACCTGCCTATGGGCATAAGTGAGATTTTGTCAATGGATTGTCATTGAACTGAATTGCTCTTTTAGGTGTCCACAACACTAGCACACATTTAAAGCTCAATAAAGCAAATACTGACTCCCAAAAAAGATTAAAGTTGCTGAATGCACTAAAAAGCCACAGGCCATAAAATTAAGCACAAAAGCATTGTGAACAAAGAAAATGTTTTAACCTAATAAAGGACCTATATATGCACACATTTTCATTTTTTTCAAACTCTACTAATGTTGGGAAAGATGTGGATGGAATGGATTCATAGATTTAATAATATGGGAAACACACTGCAACTCTAATTGTTGTGTGGCTGGTGGATTCTTTTTTCCATGATTAAACCTTTGAGAATAGCTCCTGCTATCCTTTGCAGAGGCTGGTATCCATTCATCTAGCACCTAGAGAGTCCCTCATTGCTGCTCATCTGCAGGGACAGCATGTGCAGAAGTGACACTCTGCCTCCAGCAGAGATTTAACAAAACCATCAAAGTAAAGTTTGTCAATTTATTATTTATTGAATAGCTCAAATTAAATTCTCATACAAGGCTCTATAATTTGCTGTTACTGTTATAGCTCTTGCTTTGGTTATATTTACTGCTTGAAACATT
This sequence comes from Hemibagrus wyckioides, assembly GCF_019097595.1. Taxonomy (NCBI): domain Eukaryota; kingdom Metazoa; phylum Chordata; class Actinopteri; order Siluriformes; family Bagridae; genus Hemibagrus; species Hemibagrus wyckioides. The sequence continues at coordinate 7,135,490 of NC_080716.1, forward strand.
TTAATTTTACTTGTAAAGTGCATTTGTCAATGGATATTGTTACAAAGCAGCTTTACAGGAATATAAAAATTCAGAAGTTTAACATTTTAATTTATATTTATCCCTAATGAGCAAGAAAAAAAAACTCCCTGAGATGATATGAGGAAGAAACCTCAGAAGGAACCAGACTCAAAAGGGAAGCCATCCTTCATCTCATCCATCATTTCCTTTCTATAATTGTACACTATATAGTCAAGTGCAACCATGCAACCAGATCTTGAGCAACTTTTGAATATGAACATTCGCATAATCTCTGATTTTATTATATTTTTAACATAAATTCCTTTCTGCTAAAGACATCAAATGTACAATGATGGAGACCTGAGTGCAAAACAGTTTAAAGCCAAAATCACGGTTTCCAAGTGGTTCTACGCACAGCAGTCCCATGTATCTCCAGGCTTGCCCTGTGGGGCCATCTTCAGTACCAGCGAGCTCCAAGTAATGAGCCTCCAACCAGCAGGATCCAGGATCAGCCAGGATGGATCAGGCAGGTCCAGACAGCAGAAGTGGTCAGGATCACCTGAATATATGCTATTATATAATTTTAATATTGAATGCCACTACATAGTATAGTTCTGCTCTGGCAGTAACTATGGAATCTCATGGCATGTTCCCTTTAAAATCAGAAACTAAAAATATATATTATATATATTATATATATATATATATATATATATATATATATATATATATATATATATATATATATATATAAACAATTATAAGAATCATTTATTTTTTCATTCATTCATTCATTTGTTCATCATGGTCAAGGTCATGGTGAAGCCAGAGCATATTCAAGGAAGCACTAATATACTGCCCCTAAATTGGACATGCAAATTGAATATTGGTTTGGTTTTAGCCCACAGAAATACACTAATGCATGCATGCAAACACACTTCACTGATGCTACAGGAACCAGAGAGATTGATCATATTACTGTTCCCTTAGCCACAGTACATTAGCTCCCAGTAAAACTGCACAGTTTACAGCACAGTGTAATTTTTATACCTGACATGATGCCAGTGCTTGATTCTGACACATTGTGGATGATCCCTGAAACAGTATATTCCCAAGACTGTTTAGACGTGTACCTAAAAATATCTAGACAGACTAACATGCTCAAATTGAACATCCTTTCAATACAGTTAGTATTGTTTTTTTTGTTTGTTTTTTAGAGCATATAACTGTAGAAGGTTAATGATTAATAATTCCACTATTTGGAAGAGGATATGTTCCCTTCAAAGTCTGTTTACTCACATGTTTTTTTCCTCATGTCATTTCAGGGAGTTTTTGCCAATATCACCCCTGGCTCGCTCGACTAGAGATCTAAAAATAAAATCTACATCCAGGCTTCTGTAAAGCTGCTACATAAATAAAGCTGTACTTATTCGGTTGATTTAACCCAGATTTATTAAACTATCAGCGCAATGACCAAATAAATACACATTATTTATCACCTTCACTGTTTTGCCAGAAACATAATACTGACAATTACATAAATTAAATGCCAGTGGTGACAACAAAATCCCTGTGAAGACCACATACCACCCTCAACTTAAGTGTTACAGAACAGGTTCCATATATGATATATTTATATGATATATTTATATGGATATGCAGTGTCATATAATATGCCATATATTAAGATCTTGTAGGAATAAGAACTGGAATTACACATGAACCTCTATTCAAACCAGGGGCTGATGGGAAATGATCAGGTCTTTGATGTCTGTGATATTCTTGGCCTTTGAAGAGACTGGCACTCCATCATTCTGGTTGCTGAGGACTTAATTAAGAAAGCTCTTAATTAAAGCACTGAGTGCGAACCACGAAATGTAGAGAAAATGTTTTCTCCAATATCCCTCTTTTCTCTTCAAAAGTTTTAGCATGCATTTCTTCTCTAAAAGTAGATTTCATGATACAACAGTAATTATTCATGACAGCATGAAGCTTTTCAATGCAACTTGCTCACACTGTGTACATGTGTGCACTGAGTTAATAGAAAGCACCACAAAAAGAAGTAGGGATTTGACAAAATTGCACCCATCAACTGATAACATGAAAATTACAGGTTTTATACCATGATGTTCTTGACTTTGTAATGATGATGGCTGGCAATCCCTCACCAGTCTGGAGTATACAGTATGTGCTTTATTTATACACAAAGAAATGTTGCATATTGGTGTAAAAAAATTGTCAAAAGATTTGATATTTAAGAAATCTCGGGCAACAAAAGGACGAAAGAAAAACTTTCAAAAAGGGTTGAGTAGCCAGGTCACCACACAGTGTTTTGTGTCTCAACTGAGAGAAAAAGGAAAAAGAGGAAAGCCCCTCCTAGGAGACTCAATGACTCTATTAGAGCTGTACTGCCCGGTAGGGCATGAGGCAAAAAGTGCCATAGGTATTATCTTCCAACAGGAGGGCACAACGAGGCAGAAGAAGCAGCTGCATAACCCCCATTTGCACAGGTTAATGTGCAAATACCATGACAAAGAGGCTGCAGAAGTGAACATGGCCTCAGTCTGATTCTCACTCTTGCTTTCCTCCAGCATGGGATTGCTTGGTTCTTATGACATTCTATTCTCATTACTCCTGCAGTGCCTGACAATATGCCTTATCTTTCACGACCATTGGAGCCTGTTAATTTCAATCTTGCACTCTCTGAACTCATGGCCCTGAACTCATGAAGGAATTCAGAAAGTGAAAATCTCATTCTAGCTTTGCAGTAAGCTTAGTAGTAAGAAACATACAAGTTTATGTGTTCATGAATTAACAAAATAATTGCTTCATATTTGAAATTCATTCATATAGCATCATTTAATCAGTTCAATATTTACAAGTATTACATTTTATCTTTACCTTCATAGCTATCTTTATCTACATTGTCACAAAGTAGACTTACCAAAATTCAGATATAGATGTAGCTCCCTAATGAGCCACCCAGAGATAACAGTGGTAAGAAAAAAAACTCAATGAGGTGACATTTAAGGGAAAGGGGAGCCATCTTCTTGTGGGTAAGAAAGAATAGAGGGATCTTGATTATTATAGCAGTTATACAAATCTGACAGATAAAAGGAAAGGAAATGCAAGCACTTCCATTCAACAAAAGGTACCACTTTCAACAAAAACACTTTTTTTTCCACATTTATTTTAAACAGGAGGAAAATTCACGTTATTCATACCGGGTTGGAAATCTTGATTGATTTGGGCAATTCGGTGATGCTCAAAAATGTTGCTTTTTATGCTGTTTAACAGGGTGTTTCACAACCTTTTAGATTGTTATAGGGGAGGTCCAAATATTATTGAGTGTTTTTTAATTATAAAATTAAAAGCTGCATTTTTCTCTGATATACATACACAACACTAGCGTAGCCAGGAATCACAATGTGGGTGGGCCCAGAGAAAATTGGGTGGGCCTAGCCTAAAATGCATCTTTTATCAAAATAAGCCAACATAACTACACCTGCTTGAATGCAAACCACCATTTAATCAGAGCATAAGCTTGTATGTCATCGTAAGCAATGTTAAGAACATAACAATAAGAACAGCATGAGCACGGCGGCCACACCACACATACATACACACGCGCATGCGCGCACATCTGACAGACGCGCCGCAACACCATTATCAAATCAGCAGGACAGTATGTAAACCGTCCGATATATGGCTCAACGGCCATATAAACCACATGAAATGAACAACAATGACTATACAACTACATAGTAGGAAAATGTAGACTGGCTTACTTTTACACTGTGTGTAGGGGAGGTACACGCTGGAGAATAAAGTGCTGCTGGTGATGGAGTAAAAGGTGAATGAACACTAGCAGAGCTCCTTACTACTCGAGCTTCATGGCTCCTGAACATCGGAATTATCTTTCTCCTCCGGCTGCACACAATGTCTTTTTGGCACAAACTTTAGTAAGCTGCTCTGTTTCATTTTAGTTTAATGTGCAACTAAACTTCGGTGACCCTCTGTGAAATGTGCTCGGTGTGGAGGGAGAGGGGCGGCATGAGCGTAGAGACGTTTCATTCTTCCTCGAAACCGGAGGGCGCGCTTGTGCAGAAAGTACAAAAATTGACTCATAGAAATAACATATCACGTGCCAAAAAACCTAATACGGACAAAGGCATCCAGCAATCGCCGTAGTCAGAGCAATCTTTTCTGTAGCAAGCAACTGACTGGGTGGGCCTGACTGACAGGTGGGTGGGCCCAGGCCCACCCATAGCTACGCTACTGATACACAAAATGCTTGATTACCTGCAAAACAAACATTAATGCCATAGGTGGAATGTGCCTCAAATACCGACTTGAGTGCTGCCAGGTTTGTCCCGAATTTGCTAATCAGTAAAAAAAAAAAAAAATAATAATAATAAAAAGAACCCTATTGAAGAGAAACCCTGAGCTTGCAACATCTACATTCTGTGGTTTTTGACTATTTTTTAAAAGTATACTATGTATACTCAAATATTTCCACAGCTATTTATAAAAAAGTTTGGCAGTACAGCACTCAGAGAGAACATACCCAGAGTAAGTGCACACACAATCTTTTTATTTTTATTTATCAGCTTGTTGGTCAGTAATTTTTTTTCTTCTCAAAACAAAAATCTTTGGTGCTTTCCAGCTCACTTGTCACTTGACTGACATTGGTTCTGCTCTGCTCACAGCCACACACATGTTCACATCACTGCTCAGGGAGAGAGAGAAAAATTCGTTTAAATATACTCAGGTATGTCAGGTTCATCATTACTTCGCTAGCTTATCCCTGTACACACCCACACTAAATATCACCCCCATCTAGACTATTATGGTTGGTTTTCTAGAGTCATTTAAATAAACATGACAGCATGTGGCTTATAAAGAAGTCTTTAACATCTAGTGACATTCCACAGTGTAGCACAGGAGGTAGCCAAAGTGGTTGGAAATGGTATTCAACCTAAACCCGGGTGCAAGCATTCATACACAACCACTTCCTTTACCAAATGATCTAACCTGTCTTAAGATGGCAGAGGCTTTTTAATGGCTGGCCTTCACATGGCACTCACTGGGCATGCAGCTGACCTGAGCACATTCTCACCTACTTCACCTACTTCATGTGTCTGACCAGTAAAGAAGCTGATGGAAATGTTTAGGCCCAGAAAAATCTCTGGTGATTTTTTTTCTAGTAGAGACTACATATGCAGAGTGGCCCAAATGTGATCTGCACTGCAACAAGCAAGCTTCTTCCAGCTACTTCTGTAGTCTTTTAAACTCAACACCGTAGGAATAGTGTGCTGATTTTGTGTTTTGTTTGTGTCTCAGGCATAAGCAGGCAATCTATTGGCCTGTGTGCCAATAATTGGTTGACGTACCAATGGCAGCTGGTACAGTGTGATTGTAACAGGCTGCAACAATTCAATTACTCCAACCTAACTTGTTACCTCATCTAGATTAGCAGCCTCCTGTTTCTATTCCATCCATGGTTTGAAATGCTATGGGATCCTATGCTGAAGGATCGCTGTGCCCATTTCATCACTTACTACACTTCACTTAGGCATTGTTCAATTAAGGAACAGTTACAGTGTGGGACTGTACTGGAGATACAATTTACATTCTCATATGCATCATATATTTTGTAAATCAGCATATTTAGGTTTCTAAGCACAGACTTATGTGCCAGGCTTAATCAGCATGTACTGCTAATGAGGCAACTAATATATATACTGGAAGTATATTTACAAAGAATCACAGTTTTAGTGAGCTCTTAAATGTGTGTAAAAGCTCATTAATTATATACAGTGCAGAATATCCCAGTCACATCAGACCAAAAATGGAATAGGTGCTAGTCCAGCTATATTGGTTGGGAAATCAATCATTAATTTTAGTTAAGGCAGCATTAACACCAATCTGCAGTATATTCATTATCACTGTCCTGTGCTCAGACTGCTCCAATAACAAGCTACCACTGAGGTGGTCCTCAAGTTCAGAGAGTGAGTCACAGGCACTAACAACACACCAGGATCTGTCCCTGTATGTGAGATTGAACTACCTTGAGCTCTGTATTTCACCATGCTGTTGCATTCCACTAACAGCTTTTGCCCATTCCCACTCCTCTAATCTGCATTTCATTGTTTTAAAAGCACTCACTCTTCTCTTTCTTTGGGACTGATGAGTCAAGTCTACCCATTTCTCTTCCTGTCACTGCAATAAAGGGGCTTACCTTTTTCTTCCTGGTGGGTTCTGCAGACATTTTTGCTGCTCTCTTCACTCCTTGCTTTCCAGAGACAAGAGATGAAAAGCCAACATTCTTTCCATAGCCTCTGAGTTGCTGGTTACTAATGGTATTATGCTGCAGATGTTCAGAAGGCAACTAAGCAACCAGGGGCAAAAAATAAGCAGTTTATTTTTGTTCTATTGTCTTTGTATATTAACTGGCATGAAAATATGAAACAACCTTGAATCATGAATCAATGTGTGCATGTAAAATTCAGTTAAATAACAAGCTTTCATTTGGATTCAAATTCAGAGGCTGAGATGGTCATTGCAAAAACTGATTTTGTGTTTCTTTAATCATTTGCTCCCTTATATTGCTGTAAGATTTATCTGTGGTCAATTTTGAACTTCCTGACCATAGGACTTTGTCTGTGTTCATCATAGGCTTTTCCTTGTAAGCAAGCCCCTTTTGTCACCAAACATGCTGATGTTATGCATGAACAAAAAGTTTGGATCCTTCACTTTGCCTCTTTGGGAACAGGGTAATAACTGGTCCAATTCCTCACAAATTCCCTGCAAAACTTTTTCAGGCTAGTGTTTCTCTGATTTATGAAAATAACTAAAATCCTTCATAACCAGACAGCGAGACTAGTTATTCTCTCCTGGATTTCCAGTCACAGATGGCCATGTCACTGTCATGATAAAATCTCACAGAAACCCAGTACTAGGATGAAGACTTTAGTGTCGGTACACTGTGTTGAATGCAAATAAAACAAGGAAATAAGAAGGAATTACACCACTTTCCAGCATGTTCAGTGAATAATCAAATTTAGAAATAGGAAAAGCGTTGTTTGTTGTCAGTGTATAATCAATGAGAATCTTCAGATTAAAAATGAACGTTGCATATCATGAAAAATTCTCATCATTTGCATAATTTATGCCTCTGCATTCCTACAATGTATAAACCCCAGAACCACCAAGCTGCCACCATTGGGCCCCCAACCCACCCTGCTCCAGAGGCACTGCATCATGGCTCACACTGTGCTCTGACTTCCATCCCCAAGGATGGGATATGCGAAGAAAGAATTTCACTGTGCAGTAATGTACATGTATATGTGACAAATATAGACAACTTAAATAAATAAATCTGAGGGGTTTATTTATTATTATTATTATTATTATTATTATTTCTGTTGATATATATATATATATATATATATATAGATGCCCTTCTCAAGCTAACTTGGTTACTTTCGTTAAAATAAGAATCTTGTGCACATCATGGTCCTTCTTGGCTATCAAAACACTTAATATCTCAGACAAGCCTAGTATTTGGTGAAATGCTGCCACCAGGTGATGAGCATCTGAGTTGAAGTATGACTGGTGAAAAAATTAATGGTGAAAAATACATAATCTTTTTCAATCTTGTTTGAATCTCAAGTGTGAATCATTTAACCCCAGTGTCATGCATTTTAAGTTTTTTTCCCCAAAAAAGTCTAAAAGAAGTCCATGGCCACTTCCAGTTCAAATCTGAATACATGTGAATATTTGTAATTATATTCAGGTACAAATTTAGAATCAGAATCAATTTTATTGCCAAAAAATGTCTTGGTGTATTTGAGCATAATAATATGAAGCTAGACCAAAACTAGTGGCCCTTCATCCTGCAACCCCTGGACTCCCCAGGAACCTGTGCCAGGATCCTGTTTGTGGATTTCAATTCTGCTTTCAATAATATCATTCTGGTTCTGCTACAGGACAAGCTGTCCTAGCTGAGAGTGTCTGATTCCAACTGTAGGTGGATCACAGACTTCCTGACTGACAGGAGTTTGCATGTGAGACTGGAAAAACATGTAGGCATCATCTACAGATCTGTAGGAAAACAGCAGGGGATCCAGGAGAAGGTCTATGATGGATTTGAGGTGGAACAGCATGAGGCACTCAAAGGACTTCTTTACGACAGGTGTCAGAGCAACAGGTCTGTAGTCCTTAAGTCCTGTAATGGGTTTTTATAAGGTGCAGGGTGGAGGTGATGATGGTGGAGGTCTTAAAGCAGGCTGGCACATGGCATACTACAAGGTGGATGGAGAGACCGATGCAGATGCAGATATCAGTGCTCATAGCTGTTTCAGGAGGTCACAAAACTGGAAATGCACCTTGTAATCAAAAAAATAATAAACAGTGAAACCATGACTCAAATTGGAAAACACAGCAAGTGTTGCCAAGAGAAGTATATTTCTTGGGATGCAACTTTTTTATTTACTTCAAGCTGAGCTGCAATGCAAGGCAGTGATGAAATTCACACTGGTGCCCATTACATTTCAACAATGATGTCTTCTTTAGGTTTCCAACATGAACCAGTATCAGGATGTATTCAGTAATAGAGACTTTAAATCATTTCTGTAAGTTGCCCTGGATAAGGGCGTCTGCTAAATGCTGTAAACGTAAATCTTTAAACACTTTATGCAATGTTCCAGCCAGCTAAGCCAGCATTTTTTGTAAAGCTTGCATATTAAAGCTTGCATATGTAAGTTGAACTCTATTGCACCATGTAAAGATAAACGTAGGTTTATCACAACAGTTGCAATATTAGTAACTAGAAGAATTAGTAGAATTAGCTGCAGTAGGCTTTCTTTCTAGCTTGACAGACATTTTTACTTCTGGTAATTTCTGAACTGTTATACAGAGCTTCATGGAACACTGCAGCTAAATTAGGCCACTATTTTGCATTCATAGCTTTAAGTTTTCCCCAAGTCTTTAATGGCCAACTTTTGTAAAAAAATAAACAATGTGAAAAGAGATTACACAAAGGAAAATATGCTTTTGAACTTTCTGGAGACAAATATAACTCAATGCCAATAGAGATGCCTTCAGTGCCAACAAGTCTAGTTTTTCCTGTTACAATGCCTGAAATACACTTAACATATACTTTAAATAAGAAGAACGATATTTAACCCTGCTGTGACCCCATTTAGATCAATTATAAAATCTAGTCAGTTCATCTGTTGGTGATTCTGTATACAATTCATTTAAATCTAAAAAATATTCTTAGTTTAACTGTTGGTAATAATGCTATCATTTCATACAAATCTAATAACTTCTTCATGACTTACTGCAGTAGAAAGATAAAACACAAGATGCACAGATAGACAGACACCTCAATTCAGTTCAATTCAGTTTATTCGTATAGCACTTGGACGTTGTCTCCAAGCAGCTTTACAGAAATGCAGAAACAGAGAAGGAAAAAAATATATAAAGTTTCAATTAAAGTTATTTTATCCCTAATAAGCAAGCTCATGACTGTGGCAAGGAAAAACTCCCTGTGATGATATGAGGAAGAAACCTTGAGAGAAACCAGACTCAGAAGGGAACCCATCCTCATTTGAGTGATGCTGAACAGTAAATAATGTAAATGTAACTAAATAAATAAATAATGTCCTTTCCACAACAGCAATCAAGAACTTATGAGGAACTACTATACTTATGAGGCCGTGTAGTTTCTGAGTTCATTATAGACACTAATTCCTTGCTGTCACAAGCTGACAGATGTAACGGCAGATCTGTGACGGTGTGAAAGTGGCTCTGTCCACAGCTGTCTCCTAGTCACAAGCTGTCTACACAGATCCATCCACAGCATAGTGAGCACCACCAAACGACAAGGGATGTATAGCTCAACAGAGAAAGACACTTGTCTTGATTTCCTGAACATGAACAGGAAGCAACTGAAGAAAAACTATTTCAGACATTTGATCTTGCTGATTTTGTCCCTGTTTGGATCGATTGCAAATTCTAATCAGTTTATCTGCTGGTTACAGAAAAAACTGCATAGAAATCCTATTATCATTCAACTAATTATTCTCGAGATTCTTGAATGTCTTGGACAGATAGAATGATCCCTCAAAACATAATGCCAAAATGCAAGCATCTAGTGGAGGAGGCATTAAAAAAAACACACCATAAAAGCCTTATTTGGATAAGATTGGACAAGATCAGCAGGACCAATAATAACATCTCTTCTGTGATAAAACTCTTGTATCCGTTATCCGGCAATTACTATTTGTATTGTCTGCAAACCTGAATGTTTGTCACATGGTCATGCTCACAATTCAGTTACATCAAATTTGGTCAAAGAAGCCCCGGAGTAGCGAAGAGACATTTGCTACTACAGTTTTACAATCTATGTACTTTGTAATGTGTTTACAATCTAATTTAATGGCACCCACCTCGGGGGCCAAAGAGAAGGGACTTTGTGCACAGGGGTATTGTTATGCAGGAACAGGTTTGTGCTAATGTAATGTTACAGCATACAAAGACATTCTAATCAATTGTGTGCTTACAAATTTGTGGAAACAGTTTAGAGAAGAAGCAGATATAGTTGCAACTGTCATGTGTCCACAAACCTTTGGCCAGGTTGTAAATGAAAATCATCACTTCACTGCCGTTTCACTCACATGAAATGTTTATCCTAGCCACCATATTTATGCACCATAAAAGCATGTTGGAGAATCCCAAAATATCTGAGAAGCAGTACTTGGAAAAATTTTATTGGGCACATTCACATACAGATACACTAGTACAATATGCAGTAACATGTTCTGAATAGAAACAGGATATAAATAGAGATTACATTAACCAGAATTTGCTTCTGTATAGGTAGCAAAGAAAAAAATAGAGGTAGGGTGTGTTGTTTCAGACTAGTCCAAGCTCTGGTCCTATGCATTGTCCTGGTTGAGGGTTCGAATGGCCTGTGGGACGAGGCTCCTCCTCATTCTCTCTGTGATTGCTTCAGAAATTGGAAGTGCTTTCCTGACTGCAGATGAGAGAAGAGTCCATTTTTTTGGGTGGCTGAGGTCACTATCTTCCCTTGGTTCAGCACGACTTGCTGCAGATAGATGGCAGGTCAGTGTGGATTGTGAGCTCAGCTGAACACACCACCCTCTGGAGAGCCACCTGTCCTGTCTGGTGTTGTTTCAAAGCCAGGCTCTGGTTCTTTAGAACTTGAGAGGGCAGTTTAAAGTCCCTTAGGTGGTAAAGATGCTGACAGGCCTTCTTCATCAGGGTGTAAATGTGACAGGACCATGACAGGTCCTGCATGATGTGCTCAGTAGAGCAGTGTCATCAGCAAACCTGACAATGGTGGTACAGATGGAACTGTGTAGGTACATGTACTGAGTACAGCAGGGGTCTCAGGACACAAACCTTGGGGTTTCCAGTGCTGAGGGTGAGACATGTCTGCAGTCAGGAAGCTGGAGATGATACACTGACACAGACAGGCTAGATCCCAGGCCCTCCAACTTATTGGTGAGTTTGAAAGAAATTGTAGTGTTGAGCTGTAATCAAAAAACAACATTTTAATATAATTTCCTTTCTGTTTGTCCAGAGGATAATGAGGACCAGGAAGAATGAGGTCTAGAAAAACCTTGAGAAACCTACCTAACCTTTGTCAACGGAAAGTGCTTATTGCAGAGAAGAGAGTGCTTTGTTGGTATCCAGTTTCCTCCCATGATTGCTGCTAAAATTGGCGAGCAGTGTTGTCTTGAACGGAACTGAGTAAAATTGATTAGCCAGGCTGTTTGCATCACACCACACAGAATATGAACTTATGGTCATAAACATGGCAGCATGGCAGTGCACTTTGTCACATGAAACAGACTAATAGTATTTAGTGTATATATTTTAAATATATATAATGTATATAATATAATGTGTGTGTTTATATATATTTAGTTCACTTATCTGGAAGAGGAACAGCTTTATTTCAGAAAGAGGTCCCTCACACACTGCTAGCTCTTTGGTGGTTATCAGAACACTTTACCAGATACAGAACAGTTGTTTGATCAATCCACTTAAATCATGAGGCTGTAGCACCATGTCTTAGAGGTAGTGGTTGTCAAGTAAAATGCAGATTTCAGATGAACCTGCTTCCCCTCCTTTATCCTTGTGAATAGCACAAAGCCATTTCATCTCCAACACTTCAGTGTGACATGAATGAAGAAAGTTTGCTTGAATTATTGCATTCAAGGACATTCAGTGATTGCAAGCTGCATTTGCTGCCATTGCTCACTCTCACGTTACTACTTCATATTCATAATCACAGCGCTGTCAAACAGGACAGCAGACTTCATGGCTTTCTCAGGTTTACCAACAGGGTGATAACTGCCACCTACTAGTGAAATAATGAACTACACTACTGTAATAAAAGCAACCCTTTCTTGTTAAAAAAAACACTTAAATCACACAATGGATCTTAAACAAAATATTCAATGAAAATCTTTACCTTGTTTAATTTGTTGAAAACAGAATAATGTGACAAGGGTCAACAGAAGTCAAAATCATAAACCCACTGAGGGTTCACTGGATTCAATATCACACCAAAAATCAAAGGACAAATATTTAAATAACAGGCTGATCCAAATTGTGTTAATTTGTTTTAATGTGTTAATTACATTACAGCAACTCAGTAGTGTGTTTTGCCCACACATGCCTGTATGCAGTCCTGAAAACATCTGTCCATGCTCCTGATGAGATGGTGTCCTGGGGGATCTCTTCCCAGACCAGGATCAGGGTACCAGTGAGCTCCTTAACAGTTTGTGGTGCCACTTGCTGGCTTCAGATGCTCCGATACATAACTTCACAGAGATTCCCCAGACCTGAAAATGGATTCAGGTCTGGGGAACAAGATGGCCAGTCAATGGCATCAACACATTTATTATCCAGAAACTGTATACATACTCTGGCCACATGAGGCTGGGTAATGTTATGCACCAGGAGTTCAGACAATAGCTCTGAGAATTCCTATACCTAACAGCAGTAAGGATTCCTCCTTTGGTTAGCATGTGGAGGTCTGTGAGACCCTCCACATGCTTTTTGCGGTGCGTCAGTGTTGGTTTGGGGTATTCCTCCCCAAACCAACACTGACGCACCGCCAAACTGGTCATGCTGGATGATGTTGCAGGCAGCATATGGTTCCTCATGGCATCTCCAGACTCTTTCACATCTGTCACATGTGCTCGGCGTGTACCTGCAATTCAGTTTTTCTCTAGTGTTCTTTACAAACTGAAGTTCCCTAATGTCTTACTTAAGAGGGTAAGTAACACATACTATACAATTGTTACCCTGGGTAACACTGTGGCTTGTTTTTAAAGTTACATAGGAATTGATATAATTGCTTTGTGAGTACTTCAAATATTAATAAAATAGAATGAAATTCCAAAGCACAATTACAAAATAATGCAAAAAAAAACAGACGTTTTCTTAAAGGAATTACCCAAAATGACTGGTGCTGGGATATAAATGGAAAAAAGTTGAAAATATAATCAATACAAAAATGCAAAGAGAATCATTTATTCATTCAAATGAATGGGTTAAAATCATAGAATGCGTACACAAAAAGGGAATTATTGGGATGCAACAGAAGTCCAAGCTCCAAAAAAAACCTACACACTATAATTGGGTGTGAAGTTCACAAAGTTTCTATAAATTACAAAAATAAATAATACTTGTACAGAAATTTAATGATAAAAAGAGCAGCAATGTTTTTGGGTGACTGTTAAATAATCCCAATACAGAATACATAGTGTCATCATAACACCTTATTCATCCCTAGATTTGACAAAAAATATGTCCACTAGGGGGAAAAGAATAAGGAAGTCATGGCAACTAATGACATTAAAGTTAAAAATCAGTTTAGTATCTTCTTTTCCATATGACCTGCAAAGCATTTTAAAGGAAATCCGCCTTATTTGCATGAGGCAGCCAAGTCTCGAGGTCCCTTGAACATATGAATTGAAGAAGGCCCAGTAATTATTTTGGAGAGTCCAGAGGCATTGAATTGAATGAACAGAGTCAGAGTGAAAATGTTACAGACAGACACACTGTACCCAATGAAAAGAATATATGGATACTACAGGCTCAAAAGAATGATGTAGCCATTGATTGATTGTACAACAAAAAGCATTTCATTGTGTTCTGGTCTTGTGCTTTGGCTTTGTACTCACGTACCTCTACAATTTGTCACATTTGCCTCTACTAAAGGCTCAGTCTTTGTTTATTAATGCCTTTAATTCAGCATTTTACTCCAAAAGACACTTTTAATAGAAGAGTCATTGTTTCCTTTTCCACAAATTATGTCCGCATCTAGTCCTTGGTCTCAAACGGTTCTGATACTGGAGCACATGTCTTTGTGAAAACATGAGTATCCAAGTCCAGAGGGTTTTTTTTTCCTTTTGTGCTCCGTCACATTTCATTAGAAATATTCCCCCGTTTTGACAAAAGGATCTGATGATTGTTTCTAGTAGACCTTCAAATTAGCTCGAGTACCTTTAAGAAGAAGAAACACAAGAATAAGGAAACAGTTCAAGATGGTTCCACAAATATTCCAAAACTTGAAAGAACCTACGACCCTGACCAGAACAAAGCTTTTGCTGAAAATAAATGAGCAAGTAAGTGAAAGACTTTTCACACTCTTAAATTTTTGTTAAGTGATTTCACTTTCCAGGTAGAATTAGTCTCACAAGCCAGCATTCCCTATAGAATGTGGTTCACATGGTGCATGCGGTTCATGTAGAACCACCTTTCACAAAGAGATTTTATTTTGAGTGACCTTGCTCGGAAAAGCTTATTTGAGCCTCAAGAGCTTCAGCTGATATGCACATCAAACATAAGAATGGGGAGAAAAAAATGTAAGATCTGTAACTTCAACAGCAGCAAGGCTGGTACCACAAAGGCTGGTTTGAGCATTTCAGAAGCTGGTCTTTACACAGGGTGGTGTGAAAAACAAAAACCATCAAGTTACTGACAGTTCTGTGGGTGGAAACACCTTGTTGATAAGGGAAAAATGGCCAACCTAATCTCATTCTTCACATTTCTTGCCACACTCTTCAGGATTTTCAAGTCTGTAATCTGATTAGCTGTGTATACAAACTCAAGTTTGCTTGTGCCTAATAAAGTGGATGGTGAGAGTATGTGCAAATGTCTCAAAAATTTCACCATATGAAATGTGTTGTGCATAAATCAATGATTCAGCAGCAGCAAGACAAGAGCGTGGGCTGCACAACAATATAGGCAACAGTACGGAAAATGGCAAAGAGTTAACAAATACGGTACCAGAGTAACCGTTCTATACAGAAGGAATACTGTATTACTATATTACTATATAAATAAACTGTAGGGAAAACAGTAAAATGTGGATGGCTATAAATGAGAGAGGTCATTTATAATACTTTAATCTAATCACATACCTTGATTGTTCCTTGACTGTTGGCTGCAATCAGTACATTAGACTCCTGCAAATGGAGAAACAGGTTTGTCACAAAAGAAACATGCCAAGACTACTGCCACAATCTTCAATATACATATCTACATTTAAAACCTACAACCAGTCAAGTGTGAAAGATTCATTTAAGAGAATTAGCATTCTATTAGATGCACATTTTATTTCATGGATCTGAGCGCACAAAACGTGAAAAAACACTCACCTTTGCCAAATGATTAGAAATTGTCATTTTTAATTTTGTTTATTCCTTTACCAATATAATAATGAATCCCCCAAAATTATTTTTTAAATATTATTACTAAGCTGTACGTTCATTTGTTTATAATAACACTTAACATTTCATAGTGTCCACAAGAAGTCAGTTCATGATGTACATGATGTTAAAGCAGCTATAAGCGTTCATTTCCTCAGCAGTCTCTTGTTTTCAACCCTCACTGCACTTTATGCCTCCCCTTTGTAATTTGGAGAAAGCAATCACTGGGAGATACATGATATTTTTTCCTCAAGGATAAATACTAGATCTGACTCATACTATACTAAAACAGACTCACTTTAATAAACACAGCTTTCCAAAAATTATTAGACACATATAAAATAAAAGTTGCCCAATTTCTAATAAACTCATGGAAATGAATGGCTCTACTTCAACCTGCCATCATCTGCTGTTACACATATGATTGAAAATGTGCACAGGAATAAACCTTACCCCGTCTGGTAAAGCCCGCCAACATACGGCACTGACAAACTCGTTAGTGTCGTCTTCCTTCTTGTCCTTGTCCAGAACACTCTTCACAGTGTCGAACTTGAAGGTCAGCAATGTTTTGGAGAGCCCTTTGTAGTACAGATATAGGGAGTTGTTCTCACTTCCTGGGAGCAGCAGAGTGACAAAGTCAAGAAAGATGCAGAAATGCATATACATAAAATATTTCTTTAAAATAAATCAGCATTGCTTAGTAGAATTCAATCCTAAGGAAGTCAGATGTGAAACTAATCCAAAAAACCTTGTCAGTGTCATTAAAAAGGTAGAATAAAAGGCATCCCTTGACAGGATGTTGCACATAAACAACGCTTTTATGTTTGTTCTGGGTTTCTGTTATGCAGGGAAAAAAATGATGGGAGAACAGTCGAGTCTTAGCAAGGGGTGTATAATGTGCTCACTCACCACATGCTACATAGTCTCCATTGGAGGCCAAACCTACAAAGTTTTTCTCATTAATGTGGCCTTTAAAAGAGCGCAGGCAGTGGGGCTTGTTCACATTCCATAGCTTTAGCTGGCTGTCTGTGGAGCTGAGGGAAAACACAGTAATTGCACAGTCATTCATATGCTTACGATTCAGCACAGCTTCTTCCAGCTGCCCAAGTCTTAACAACTACAAACACACAGAGCTTAAAGTTTGAGAAAAATTGAGTAAGGTTTGTTTAGTCATTTACATACGCAGACACAATCTCTTCTCCATTGACAAACTTGGCATAGGACACCGCCTTCCGGTGACCTTTGAAGACCATGATGGGTTGCTTAGTGTTCCGCAAGTCGTAGTAGTGGACACAGTGGTCTTGATATGCATAAAAAGAAGAAATTGTTATAAAATTAGCATTGTGAAAGACAGGAATTAGGAGTATAATAATGATCACAGGAAGAATGCACTGATGTACAGTTTACAGTAACACCATCTCACCCACACAAAACAACATTCCTGCATAATGTATTCATTATTTTGCAGAAGGAATTGTAAGACAAAATGATACACAGCATATGTTAAAAAAAAAAAACTGGCATGTTAGCGCAATCCTATACTGATATTGCACTGATAACAGCATATAATGTTGAGATCATCCATCACGAAAAATAAATAATGAAGCCAGCGTAAGCATGCCAAAACGCTTTTTCATTCCATGTCAAAGTTATACAAGGATGTTCCTTTTAATATACACACACACACAAATAATACATGTACACACACACACATCTAAATGAGTACTATACCTGCACAGCCAAATGCGAGGTGATACCTAGATGTTGGGCTGAATTTGACACAACACACATTGGCCTTGGCTTCAATGCTGGCAACCGAGTTGTCCAGGTTAGTTGACCATAACTTCACTGTGTGGAAGTAAAACAGAGTATTATTTAATAATTATTTTAATCTTTTCATCTTATCTTGAGCTACATGCATTATTAGATTAACCTTTTGCATCATCTGAGCCTGAAGCCAAAAGTTTAGGATCCATAAGGTTGAAATCTACACTCCAACATCTCTTTTCATGCTCCTAGAAAAAATGTCCAAAAGATTTAAATTAGATGTGAATTTTTTTTTTTTTTTACACAAGTAATAAACTATAACAAAAGAATACATGATATATTGTTAAGATGTTATGCTTATTGTATGATTCTATGAAAAACAACAAAAGTGTATAATATTTATATAACAGTATTTATGTTGGTAATGTACCTGATAAACCTTTGACCTCTGCCCTGTAAACCCATCCCAAAGAATCACTGTTCCCTCATAGTCACTGCTCGCCAACAGGTTCTTGTGGTAGCTACTCCAGCTGATACAGCTGAGAGAGAGAGAGAGAGAGAGAGAGAGAGAGAGAGAGATGGGTTTTTATCAATTATGTTTTGCCACTATACCTCAAGTATCTTTATGTGAACTGAGAGAATTATCGCACCTTATTTTTGAGTTGCAGGTCATTTCGTTGACAGGATAATGAATGTCCACAGCATCCTGGATCACTGTTCCATACTCAAACACTTTAATTTTCTTGGTGACACCGGCAATGGCGAAATAATCACAGTCGCGGTCAAACTCAATGCTGTAAGGAGATGTTGGAAGTGCTCAGATGTTGCAAGACTTGAAGTGTAATTAAAGTTGTTTTATTTGCTCACTCCCATTTATTTTGTGGATCTGAATGGTTTTGTCCTAGAATATGAGATCCTAAGAAAGTGCAATCCTGATCTCAGGTTATTGTCTCCTCAGAGTTGTCGAGAAGCCTCCCAACTCCCAAAAACTTGCTGGTAGGTTAACTGGGAACACTAAACTGGCCCTAGGTGTGAATCAGAGTCTTAATATGTTCTCTCCTATAATATTTTCTACTGAATTCAGCTGATACCATTCCCCAAAATATAACTTTTACATACATAAAGTAACAAATCTGTTCTACAGCCATATGAAGAAATACTTACCTAGAAACAATACTAGAACCATTGTAGAGGTCACTTGCATATGACAGAGTGGCAAGAGGGCGTACAGAGTTGTAACGTGTGAATTTGGAGAGACACTCCATGAAGTCGTCCAGCTGGTTAACAGTTCTGCTATCATCTGTAAAACATATGAACAGGCTTATATTTAAATGCAAGAATAAAACAGAACATGTGCCATGTATGCCCTATTCACACATCTAAGAATCTGATGTGGTTATCTGCTGTTGTAGCTCATCCACCTGAAGATTTGAAGTGTTGTGCATTCTGAGACATCTTTATGCTTACTGAAATACTTATGAGTTCTTATATCCTTCCTGGCAGCTTGAACCATTCTAACCATTTTCCCCTTAACCTCAAACAAGCTGTTTCTAACTATAGAATTAATACGCACTAAATGTTTTTTTGCACCATTCTGTGTAAATTACAGAGACTGCCGTGTGTGAAAATTCCATATCAGCAATTTCTGAAATACTCAAACCAGCCCATCTGGTACCAAAATCCAAGCCACAGAGATCTCATTTTTCTTTATTCTGATGTTTGATATGAACATTTCAATGTTGACTTTAGCAGACCTTTTTATCTACATATATTACTGTATCTTCTGTACATTATAGAGTCTACACATATTTATTTATATTGTTTTATTTTTTCACATATACTATATTGTACTTTATATATATATATATATATATATATATATATATATATATATATATATATATATATATATATATATATATATATATATATTTTGTGTTTGCTTTTATACTTTTATATTTTTACACTTTTATATCTGTTACACATTTTCTTTTACACATTTTTCTGTTACACATTTTCTTTCTTACTCTTTCCTCTTTTATGTAAGACAGTCGTAAAAAGCATTTCACTACATGTCGTACTGTGTATGATTTCGTATGTGACAAATAAAATTTCAATTTGAAATTTGAACATTAAGTAGCTCTAGATCTGTATGTGCAGGAGTGTTTGCTTTTTGTAGCCGTCGCATGATTTGCTGATTGGATAACTGCATAAATGTACAGGTGATCCTAATAAAAGTGAATGGTGCATGTATACACACATACAGCTTAATTAATATGTAATATTTGGTGCATTACCCTTAAACAGAGATTACAGCTTAGAGTTGCCTTAGTTGTCTCAATGAGCTTTGCACATTTTGATTTTCACATTTTCTTCCAATACTCAATGCATATTTTCGATTTCAATTGGATCAACTAAAGTCTGGGCTTTGACTCAGCCATTCCAAAATACCCAACCCCCCCCCCCCGAATAATTGTCCTGTATAATTGGCTTGTTTAATTGACCTAAACTTTCACTCTAAATGTAAATCTCTGGCTTACTGGAATCCTGACCATTTGCTTGTATTTCAAGTGTGTTGCGGTTGATGGTAACAGGTTTTCCAGGTCCTCCTGCCAAAAAACATCCCAGAGCAATCCCATGCTTGATGGTAGAATGGTGTTAGAGGATGTTGGTCTGAATTTGGTTTGCACCAAACATAATGCTTTGCCCCTAGATAAAATATATTTAGTGTCTTCAGGAAACAAATCCTTTTGACAAAAAAGGATTTTGTCACATGCCTTCTAGTAAACTCCCAGCATGCCTTTATGTTGGCCTTTCTCTCACACAGAGACGCTATCTATAAAGAGCTGATGTCTGCACAGATTCTCCTATTGGCTTCTAATGTCTGGGTTGTACCATGTTTTTTCCCACTTTCACAGTATGTTGCTGATTTTTTTTTTTATAACCTTGAGCCATACAATACATAACTGCTGACTGAACTGTGTAGTTAAAATGATTAGAGATACACACCACAAAAACATACTGCTAATGTACTTGCAGAAGCTTTAGCAAACTGGGCATTGGATGAGTGCAAAATATATACTACACTGTAAAACTGCACACAATGATACCAACATTGTAGCTGCAATATGAAATCTTAGCTGGCCTCAGCTAAACTGCGTAACCATAGAAGATCTTTCGTTTGTTTATGTTTTATTTAAGACATTTTATTTGCTTGGCATTCTAATTCCAATGTCTGGATATTCTTAAGAATTAAACGTTCATTGCTTTTTGAAAAGGTGAACTAGTATTATTATGCTAGTATACTATCAATGGCATAAAATGGTATTAAAATATGCAAGTTTATCCCAATTATTTCTGGGACAATACATCATTCAAAAAAAGTAGTTACTGCGACATGCCTACATACTGTTCTAATAGGAGTTTTAAGAAATGTGTGTGCTTACCCGTGATTCGTGACATCCTGTTGGAAAAGTAGCACTGTTCCAGGTCCTCAAAGTGTGCTGTTAACCTCTTTCTCCGTGAGGCCAGAGTGCTGTTGTATGATGTCTGTCTTTTACCCTTTTGAACACATTTAATAATGACACAAAGTGATGATTAGTCATAGACAAAAATTCTGTGGTGAAAAAGAACTTTAAACTAAAATAGGAATAACATAATACTGACTTTTTGTATTATTAGCAAGTTTACCTGTGAGCTTCCTCCGAACTGGGGAGGCTGGATATACTCTGCAGGTTCAATGATGCTACTGCCGGAAAAAGATATTGCATTAGAAAACGCTTCTTATTGTTGAATCTTTTTCTTATTTAGTTCCTTGGAAAATATTTCGGATTACAGATCTGATTACATAACCTGTTTTTTTACTATACTTATAAATATGCATATATAATGGGACACTTTTACAAATAAAAGATATCAGACAAACCTTTACGCTTTTGCTAAAAGGACAGTCAATATGCAATTTAAAAAATGACCTGAAGTGTCCAAGTTCAATTCAATTACATTTTCTTTGTATAGCATTTTAACATGTTTATTCCTAATGAGCAAAACCTGTGAGCATGCTACCAAACTAAATAAAGCTGGCATTCTAATTCAGTCAACAGTCTGAGATAAAATCCCAGATATTATTTTGGTGATGAACAATTTGAGTCAAGGTCATGGCATGTTAGTGGTTGTTGTGGAGGTACAAGAATAACAGCTAAAGCAGTGTTGCTGTGATGTTAAACACATAACCAAACCAACCAACACGAGTCCTATGAGCAGGAGGTTAAATGGCAACGTGAATATCATAGGAAACAGTTAGACAAATTGAAAAATGTCATAAAATGATTTTTTTGCACAATTAAAGATCACACACAATATATGGCCAGAAGACATGTGACAATCAGACCCATATGTACAATAACCTCCATTCTTCTGGAAAGGTTTATCACACCTTACAGTTTAGGGCATAGCTGTAGGAGTTTGTGGGGTGCATTAGTGAGGTCATGTACTGATGCCTGGAGTGCAATCGATGTTCCAGTTCATTCCAAAGTTGTTTAAAGGGGTTGAGGTCTGGGCTATGTGTAGTACAGTTAACTTCTTCCACCTCAGTTCCAGTTCCAGTGAAATGCTAATGCTACAGTATACAAAGACATTTTAGACAAATGTGTGCTTCCAACTTTGGGGACAGTTTGGGGAAGAACCACATATGGCTGTGATTGTCAGGTGTCCTCATATCTTTGGCTGTATAGTGTATTTATTACAAACACTGATATGCAAGTCATTCAGATTGGATTTTATCTTTATGAAATATTTGTGGCTGAAATGTATCACCCTGTGTCCCAAAATGTTTAATTTTTTCATGCAGATAAATATACATCTCTTCACTTTTTTTAAGATTCACTTGTTCAAGAATGTTATGATCATTTTACTGGTTTTTTTTTTGGAGATTTAAGATTTTGGCATGTTTAACCATTACCTTCACTCTCTTGGTGTAAAAACCTTGCTGTGATTATATACAAAATCAGCCATCACCTGCATCTAAAGTTTAGGCTTTAGTTCAGGTCCAAATTTTTTTTAAGGTTTTTTTTCTTTGATGCCAGGTTTTAAGGTCAGCTGCATGGTGCGATTGGCATTACCTAGGTGCAGGAGAGTGTGCTTCTCCAGGACACAACTGGGGAACAGTGCTGTCCAAATTGGAGTCCATATCAATAACTGGTGAGTACAGCCCACTCATATCCTAAACAGAGCAAATACAATCCCACACTGTGAGCTTACAAATTAGTATAACTATCAAAGAATCAACACAAAGCCATTACTTAAGTTCAATTTACCTGAACACTCTTTATATCCTCTTCCAAAAAGTTCAGTTCTTTCTGTAATTGTTCCAGTTGCTGTGCAAGAAAAGAACAATGTCTCCTGTTATGTTTCTGCCATTTCTAAAAACTAAAGGATGTACTATATGTGAAACCCAAACAACCTCTCTCTTATTCCTCCTAGCTTCTTTCAAGAACTCCATTAGGATTTGACGCTGGGCAGCTTGCGATTCCTGCAGAAACAAACACATGCGTAATGTTTTTATTGACAATGAAATATAGGGTGGGAATTTAAATCTCAAGACAGAGAGCCACTGTTAAAGCATTGGCAAAGCCATTAGGCCTCAAAATGCTATGCTCTATGCTATGTTTAGATTCCCTGTAGGGGTGTACAATATGGTACTTCTGTTGTTGGATGGGATTTGGGAATTTAAAACCAATCAACTGTAAAGTATGACACAAACCAGACATGAATGCATGTAGTCATTTTGTATGGATAAATTTCTTCATCAAGTTGAAAAAATGGTAATATATTGCAATACACATTCATTTCAAGATATAGGAATTATGGAATTATTCAAAAATGATACATAATTCTGTCTGTATTGCCCAGCCCTATCCAACATTTGCAGTCTGTTTGAATAAAAGCATTTCCCAAAAGAATAAATATAATATATATTAATGTACTGTTAGAGTGTCATATCATTTTTAACTAAGATACATCAATTTGTCCTTTTCACAAACCTATTAATTAGGTTACAAATTCAGACACGGTCCCTGAACTTAGTCTAGTAAAACAGCCTTTTGGCTGTTTTAAAAGATGATACCAACCGCTTCAAGCTGCTTCTTTTTCTGCACCAGCAGCTCCAACATGTAGTTGACATTTGCTAAATCCAGATGCTCCTGATCTGTGCCAAGAACCTCTTGGAAAAACTGCCATTTGGTTCCATTCTATAAACATAGCACATTAATTACATAATTGCAGATAATTGTTAATCAAATACAAAGCCATTTCATTATTTATACAGATTTTGTTCACATTCACAACCAAACAAAATAATTATAAATATTATTATAAATAATAATTGTTATTTACCAGAATACAGGTATAGCTTTCAGTAGTAATCTCAGACTGGAATAATAAAATTGTACAGTATATGCAGTATATGTCTGAAACAAACTCCAGTTCTGTTGTGAAATGAATGTGCTTATACAAACTTACAGGGTGGTCCCGTTTCAGTCGCTTCTCTTCGGATCTCTGTTTCTGCTTGAGGATCAGCTCATTAACTGCAAAACAGTAAAACAATAGCCATGCTGCATAGACTGATATCCTTAAGTTAGATGGCACACACATGTGACAGTCATTGAAAGCATGGTAAAATGTGGACATTTTCTGCTATGCTGAAAACATGCATTTCTGCTGCCACATTGTAAGCACTGCTGCCACAGATCATTTGAAAGGTGTTATTTTGCAAACTGAATCTATCAGACTTAACATCCATTACGCTATGGCATATAACCAGCAGCTTGATCCAGCCATGACATTTACTGCATGAGGAAATTACACTTTGCCAACAAACTGGCAATTAGAATATGTTTAAACAGTCTGACTGATGTACAGCCATGTTTGGTTAAACTGGTACCTTATTTACCTAACCCTATCCCTGCAGAAAGCATAGGCGAGGTCACTTCTACAGCATTTCAACATAGAGTATTCCAAAAGTTGATGAGTCAAAGCATGTTTACAGGCAGAAAACTTTGGCCAAAACCTATTTTTCTGTCATTTTGGCATGTATGCTATATGCCAGAATTCAGCTACATGTTATCTGACAGGTTGTCCCCAGATACACATAACCTGTATTTGGTATAACAACTGGTAGCAACTATTGTCAACTAAGTTTGCAAAAATTAATCAAACATGGATATTAAAACGCAACATTCACACAAGAGCCTCTATTTCTGAGTAGAATATTTACATTGTATTCTGAGTAATACTATATAAATCCAGCAGAAACATCAGTAACTAAGGCACAAGCACAATATATCACATTAGAAAGCTAGTTAGAAAAGGATCATTCTGCAATCTGCCAGCTCTTCAGGACATGTACTCTTCCAAGGATCCTGAAGGTGACCCTAAGATTATGGCTGAGCCCTATCAACCTTTTTGAGGTTAAAGCCTCATGCCACAGAAACAGTTTCTTTCCAACTGTAACTGGCCTCATCAACAATATTTAGGACCCACCATGGTCTATTATCTGCTTCTTTGGATAGTGACGAATAACCCTAAATTGCAAAACTCACACAAGTCAGACAGCTACACTGCATCTTCTTACTTCAAACTGTGACCATTTACACTCATCCACTTTTGCTCATCCTATAGTTAAAGTTTCATTTGCACCATGTGTAGCATTTCAGTAGTCCAGTTTTGCACATCGCACTATTATAAAGTTAACGCTTCTATATTTATACCCAGAACTTTTCATAGCTTATAATTTATTTATATTTATACTTCTTTGCTTTGTTAGCATGCACCAGTACACCACAACAAATTCCTTGTTGTTCCATGTAAATCCATGGTATTTTCTTTACACAGAAGAAAAAGGGAGAGGATGAAATAAAAATTTCGGTGTGGAGACACGGCTGGTGTCCAGGATGCACTCACCTAAGAAGTTGGGGTACAGCTGATCCACATTGTCAATAATGTAATTACATTTGGGGCATCTGTTGCTGTCCTCTAAACTCCGCCGTATACATTTGTAACTGAAGACAAAAACTCCACATTAATTATGAAGGTGAAACATCCACAAAACTATTCTTTATATCCGAGAAATTTAAAAAGAAAAGGTCTCACCAGAAACTGTGTCCACATTTAGTCATATGGGCTTCCTCTATCATGTCAAAGCATATGGGACTGAAACAAAGAAGTTAAGAGGAAGTACTTAATTTTCATGCACACATACTAAAAGCTTTAAAGCTTTAAAACACCATCACTCTTCCAGATCTACAAGATGTTGAAGCGACATGCAGATTTAACAGCTTCTCCTTTTCCAGTTGAGCTGGGAATGAAATGAGATGCACACTGTGTGTTTATTTTAATCTGAAATCATTATTCCCTAAACATAACATTCCAATGGGAGTTGTCACAAACAACATATAACGTGAAGGATCAGGTGACTTGGACTGGAAAAAAAAAAGCTAGAGCAGTTTATCTGTTTATTTGTTATGCATTCAAAACAATAAATAAACCTGTTCCAAAACTTTAAGGCGAAGTGGCAGTAAAATGGGGGAGATATTAAATTAAAGGTGGTATTATTTAGATCATGTTAGGGTCAAAGCAGCGCTGCAGTCATCTGTCTCGCTAAATGTCAATAGTTTTGGTAAAAATCCTGGAAGTTCCGTGAGTTGAATGGAGTCATTAGAAATTTCTACTAATATTTAAGTAAGAAATATAAAAAAAAACAGTTTTATAAATAATCCGTAAGCAGCAGTGAGCTGAGCTACTTCACTAGCTTACTAGCTGCTAAGAAGAAGCAGAAGGAGAGACATTACGGACTTTGAAACTCTTTTATCCTGATTAGACACTCACCACACAAAATCATTACTCTTATCTTCATATGGATTAATAAGACCGTTATATAGGGGTCTTTTTTTGCTGTAGTTGGAGCCGGATAAACTGGGTCTCTGCGCGCCCAGTAGCTGCGTGTCGCTCCCGGATCCGAGACTCCGTAAAGAAACACCATTTCCATTAGCATTAGCGCTGCTTCCCCCGTTATTAACGACGTTAGCATTCGCCGAGCTCCCAGAGCTCGTTCCCGGTACAGATCCCGAAGCACCACCGGGCTGCTGCTGCCGACAGCCTGACATCTTTCAAGCCGTCTCTGAACTCCTTATCGAGGCCTGTCCGGAGTAAAAATCTGCGCTGCCGTTCAGTTCCCCAGGCGCTTTCACCGCATCCGGGCGGCTAATGCTAGCTAGCTAGCTGCTTTACGTTTTAGCCAGTTAACACACAAAGACTGAGCTAAGGATGGTCACATTGGTTGTTACTACGAAACAGAGGTTTTGTTGGTTTAACACTTTCAGTGAAAAACTGTCATAAAAGACGGAAACAAACCGCGCAACAAAACCCGAGCATTTATTACTTCAACGAGATTTGTTGACAATCTGAAAGGTTTTTTTTTTTTTACACATTTCCAATCCACCGCAGAAGAACCCGTTCAGTGAGGACGGGCCACACACAGGTGATTATACTGCCACCCTGTGGTGTGGAGGCGGATTCTACAGCCACAAGGAAAGCCAAATATCTTCAAATGCAATGTTCTGCAGCCCGGGACATTTTTCAACACTGGATTATATGGGGGCAAAACATGTTCCCTGTGCTATTATTCTTTATGAACGGTGTATTTAAACAGACTACCACAAGACATTCTCATCAATCCTCAGGAGTTGACACAGCACGTCAATAATTTGCTTCCTATCTGGAGGGACAGTCATATCTGGTGACATGAAGGGGATCCACGTGTCCAACAAGACTCAGTGTTTGGTACACTTCTGTTCTGCTTCTATATTCATAACATCACATGAGTTTTCGTTCCACTGCTATGTGAATGACACTCAACTTATGCACTCTTTTCGTGCCTCATAGCTCTCATGTTTTTGCTATGGTCTCGTGATGGATGACAGGTAATCATTGGAAAATTAATCCCAGCAGAACTGAAAATTATGTTGATCCCAGGAAATGAATCCCTTTGTTAGGATCTTGTGATGTTCCTGGACAGCTCTCAGCACTCACCATCTGTCACTGCATGCAACCTTGGGGTAACCATGGACTGTCCGTTTCTTCAAACAGTGCTAAATTCACTCATTCCTGCAACACCAGCTTTACAATGTCAAGAAGATCCAACATCTCTGTGGATTGAAATGTTGCTTTTCAGCCCTTTTGAGACTGGACAACTGTAACTCAGTCCTGGCAGGTCTGCCCCTGAGTGCCATTCAACCTGTGCAAGGTATCCAGTATGCTGCAGTGTAACCTGCAGTGTAATGCTGCAGTTTTTAACCTTTCCCAAGTTCCTCCACATTGCTACACTCTCTCCACTTGTTTCCTGTAGCTGCCCACAAAGCCAAAACCAGACCAGCACACTGACCCATTCTTTTTCCCATCCTCTAGCACTGCTCAGGTTGATCCACCATCTCGAGGAAGACATGCATCACGGCTCCGCTCTGTTCTGGATGGAATGAACTTCCCCTAGATGTCCAAACTGTGGTGTCACAGGTTGTTTTCAAACAATGATTGAAGACTTACCTCTTCATGAAGTGTTTACCATAAATTGGCATTTTGTTATTTAAAAATCATTGTCGATTTTTTTTAAATGCCATAAATGCAAATGTAAATACATGTACAGTTTCTAAATCTAAAGTGAAAAATATGTCCTTTGATTTTTTAAGTGCTTCATTTGATTTACTTTATATCTTTGCAGCATATCATATCACATAACCAACTTAAAACTCTATGGATACAATTACTAACTGTAACCATTTTGGATATTTTGTGAACTCTTATATTCTTAAACTCCATTGCAATATTTAGAATTAGAATTCTGTTTTTGAACTGTGTTTCATTGTGTTCACCAGCCTTTTTACCCTTTTTACACAGACAAATGTGTTTAAAGCAACTCGTGTTGTCCTGTAAATCAGATGAGAAAAGAACTACTTTTCTTTGAAACCTACCAGTACCTTGACCAGTAGCTGTAATTGGCTGATGACATCACCACAGGCTAACCAGGCTTCAGGGAATATGAATTTATTGTGGCTAAAACGTCAGAGGGTCTTTATTTTCATTAGGATTTTTTTCTTTCAAATTTAGTTTAAGTCAAAATTAGTAAATAAAGTGAACTGATCAAATGACCAGCCTGAATTGATAAACAGGTCATATTTAGCCCACAAGCCTCCAGTTGAATAACCCTACATGCCCAAACTGTACTTTTGTTTTTATTCTATTATTTTTTATTGTAGTTTAAGGGAAGGGGGAAATACAACACAACAAAGTGATGAGTTGTGAATGTAGAAACACTGAATTACTGTAAGAGACAATGAGAATTGCATGTACATGTACACACATACTGAGACAAAGTCACGTTCACAAAGTGCCTGTGTGACATAAACACCGGTATACAGCGGTTAATTCCACTCCACTAATCTGACTGGACAAAAGATGTACCAAGAGTGCTGATGTTTAGTGTAACAGCACTGGTCGGTTTTATTTGTGAATCACTTCTCTGTGTTTACTATATAAAATCCAGATAGTAACCTGCACGCTGTCAGTCAGTATGCACAACACTCTATCCAGCTGTTAAAAGCAAAATCACACCTGCAATCATGTAATTTCAGTACACCCATGATTGTGATACTCAGTCCGTAGCCTTGAGTCTATCTCTTTTTCATGTGAATTTACTTATTTCACATCCAATCACTGTTTCACAGAACCATCTTTTCAAGGGTCTGCTAGATTGTGCTGGCTCAGAATGACAGAAAACTATATTTTTTTGTTTCAGTTTTAACCACCAGGGGCACAGAGAATTACCTGGATACTCTATGCCACAATATCATGAGCAAAGATACTGCGACTGGAAAGATGATCACCTTTGACATGCCCTGGAGTGGCAGATCTTTTAGTGAGGAGGAGACGTTACTCGTAAAGTGGCATATCACAGTAGAAGCTGGACGTCCAGCCAACTTGTAGGTGAAGGTGATGTTGTCCACCTGACCTGCTCTCATAACAGATGATTTGATGAAGAAATGGCAACTGTCCGGTTGAAATAGTAATAACAGGAACGTTTACCTGGTTCATCTCCATGCTTCTGCAAAGTAAATCAATTAATTAATGAAAGTGTGTGAAACAGGTTCAATCAATTCAAGTTATCTGCCCAGAAACATATGCCAGGAGAGCTAATACCCAAGATTTATAGTTCTTTTCATTAAAAGGATCACTATGAGAAAGCTTAGAGAGGTTCATTTCAGTTAAGCATCCTGGGCTCATAAGGTGAAGTCTTAAGGCAAGCAGTGCAAAAGAGCTATCCCATGTGGATCTCACGGGGGAACATGGTGGACATCAGTGCCTTTCAGGAAAGCTGTATGAAGTTTATGAGCTCCTGGTGAGACACCGCTCACTGTGTTGTGGTACACTGCTATGACTGTGTTTTAATGTAGGTTGATATTTTCCACTGTCTAGCAGTCACTGTAGGAAAGCTAGAAGGAACTGGGCAGTGCATTTGATACAGATGATTAAATGAACACTGTTTGTTATTTCTGCTTGAGAAAATACAAATCACATATACTAGGGGCTCTTTATTTTTGGGTTTTCTCTTCAACTACTCAGTGCTGAATATAAAAATATGTATTGCACAGATTCACTGACATCTGATACCATAAACATAGGGAAGGTATTGGATTTTGGGCAGTGAAGCAGTGCTTCTCCTCCTGTGGCAGCACTCTATGCATGGGGTAAGTGTGGGTACATGGCACACGGCAGCATGGATTTTGCTTAACACCTTTGGCACCATGTCTAGCCAAATTGATATCCACCAAATATTCACCAATCCAGGAGTTTTGATCAGCTACATGAAAGAGTGACTAGTAGCTGCACAATTGCTCCACTACAAGCAGAAAAATGGCTAACAAATTGCTTGTATGCACCATAAGAGGCAGTGTCATTGGATCTCACGAGAATGTCATCAGTGCTTAGGCAGCATATGTCAGTGTAAGTGTCAAAGAGAGCCATACAGCATAGGAAAACAGGCTTGTCATGTGTCATGTTAGTCTCCACCTCTGCAACAGAGACTACTCAAAAGAGCTCTTCAACTGAAGCAGGTTTGGACTTGAACTTTCTACTGCAGTTAATCAGCTACATAATGCAGTATAATTATATAATAATACAGTTCATACATACTGTAGGTGTGTATAGGTGTGGAGGAAAGCTTGAGCAGCAAGTGGAATTTCAGCAGAGCTCTATTCTCAGCACCTTTCAACGTAAATCAATCCAAATGAGGCTTTCACTCATTCAAGGTAAACTCACCCATTAACTCTCTCTCTCTCTCTCTCTCTCTCTCTCTCTCTCTCTCTCGCCCACATGTCAGACATGTCACTGATGCTGAACTAAAAGGACAGAAAAGTCAGGAGAATGCAACAGCAATTGCACCCATGAACACACTTTTGAATCATGTTCTAAGTGTTTGATTAAACTGCTCCACCAGGTCATTTGTTTGTGGATGGTAAACATTGATGTGAATTAAACTACTCCATTAATATTTCATAAAGCTCACCGGGTGTTTGCGAGAGAAATGTCCTGGTCCATCAGAATTTTTTTCAGCATACCAACTTGGGTGATTACTTGGAAGAGTGCATTCGCAACTCTGTGTGCCCAGATGTTGCCCAGAGGTACTGATTCTAGAATCTGGACTGCATAATCCCCGAGAAATAACACAAAACTTTACCCTCTTCTGCACCTCTCAAATAGTCTGACAAGGAAATCTCCAACATCATAATTTTAATATTTTCCTAAACCCTGGATAATTTGTTCTTAAAATGAGTGGAGGAGTGAAGCAGGGACTAACCATCACCAGATGGGTGACACAGGGACTAACCATTACCTCCACATTATGTGTTTGGCCCCAGGAAATTTATCAGTGGATATAATCCCTATGCAGATGTCTAACCTCACCTTGAATGAGGCTTTGGTATTGTGAGGTCAGGAATCAATCAAGGGACTGCTCCATTACCACTAGCTCAGGAGTCCCACTCCTCCACCAACAACCTCCAACGGCAGAAGTTCTTCAGATACTGAGCTTAGGTAATGGTGCAGCTGACCTCAGTGAGCTTCTGGCATGGGACTTTAAGATATCTCTGAGTGGGGAGGCTTCCATGGCAATGTCTGAGTTTTCTTTGATCCTGGGTTTTGGCACCAATGTAGAACCCGATGTGTATGGCTGTAGAACACTCAGAGCTCTGAGCTCACATTTGTTTCTCAGCAGCACTTTTCAGCAAGGTCAGAATTATGCTCTCTCTCTCTCTCTCTTTCTCGGGGTGTGCGTGTGTGTGTGTGTATGTGTGTAAGTAGGCTGGTGGTAATAAGACACAGGGAATCATCAAGCATTTACTGCTGGTTCAACCTGCCACCTCTCTGTCTGCAGCTGACACTTGACCAATCCACACATATGTATAAAGCAAAATGGCCAGGTTTTAAAACACATAAGTTATACAAATTATTCCATTGCCCAGACATGGTGGTTGCACAATCACTGTGCATATACTGAAAACACAAAATGACATAGCAGTAAATGATTATAAACAATGTACAACAAATATAGCATTGCGTTTCAAGGGAAGTGAAAACATCTATTTCATACATATTTTAAAGAGCAGAGCATAATAAATGATTTTGTTGTACTGATAATAGGCATACGCATCCATTGCTGAAATTCTCTCTTGGTGCAGTTGGGGGCATCATTACCCATAGAAAAGCTTAAGCCTCTTCTTGAAGTGCCTGCATTATAGCCTTTATAAAGACTGAGTAATAAGTATAGTGGACAATAAATTTATATATGCTATTGTATAGGATACTTAAGTTTAAGACACAGTACATCAGAGGGACAGCTCATGTTGGAAGTTTGGGGGACAAAGTTAGGGAGGCCAGATTAAGATGGTTTGGACATGTTCAGAGGAGGAAGAGTGAATATATTGGTAGGAGAACGTTGGACATGGAGCTGCCAGGAAGAAGGCAAAGAGGAAGGCCAAAGAGGAGGTATATGGATGGAATAAATGAAGATATGAAGCTAGTGGGTTGAGGATGCAGAAGATAGGGATAGGTGGAGAGAGATGATTCGCTGTGGAGACCCCTGAAGGGAAAAGCCGAAAGAAGAAGAAGAAGAAGAAGAAGAAGAAGAAGTTGTCTGTGTGACATACAATAGGTCTGTGTTTGGTCAGATAATAAACTGAAATGAAAGATTTGCCATTGTTTGTTTTAATGGCTGCATTAAAGTGTACTGGATGTAATGGATGCAGTAATGTGTAAACTCCAGTACATTATTTTCACAGTGAGTCATAGGCAAAATGAACCTTTATCAAGGTTAATGCTCCTTCTGTGGCATTTATTTTGGCAATCCTATGCTGTTTCCCTAACTATGAGTTAGCTACTTTAACACTGGCTCAATTTTCAGTGGGATGGCACAAAAATCTCTTGATAAGTTGTATTGATGAAGTGCAAGCCAGTTTGGTGTCTAGTTAGAGATGAGCACACCAGCGTTGCCATTTCAAACATTTATATATCTTGTTGGGCTTACAGCTCTGACCAGACTTCTTTTTAACATCAGGCCAATGTACGCAACATGCTTTACAAATTAAGATGAGATTAGATTGTAAAGTTAGAATCCCTCTTGAAGGGATTTACCTTGTTAATATTCATATATATCCTATTTGAACACGTGCAAAGATGTTTTTTTTGAGGCCAGATGTCCCAGAAGCTGCAAATGTAAATATAAACTGTGCAGTGGGAAGATTCTTCTATAAAAAAAACGTTATAAGCCTACATATTTTCATTCTTACTTGCACCTTAATTTCTTATTAAATGGTACTGAGATATAAATGTATCTGCATTGAGATTCATGGCTACTGCCAGAAAAGTAAGGATGGTGGATATTTCCTTGTAACCGTGGATTCCCTAAAATAGTGCAATAGATGATGCCATGGCCCAAGTTTCCATGATTGAGACAACTTATTATAAATATTCCACTGCAAAGAGAATAAAATCCTTTGTCCTGGTTCTCATTTATCCTACCAATGGTTTAAATACTTTAAAACCGTGTGATAAAACTCAGTACAGAGTAGTTAGCTAGCAAGAGCAAAACCCCATGATCTATGTACAGAATGTAATAAAATATAAAATCATATGAATTAGTAACAGGGCAGCATATTGGTGAGAAGGGTAGTATTGCTGCCATACAGATCCAGGTCTCCGGCTCCATCCTGAGCTCAGGTTACTGTCTGAGTGGAGTTTTCTATGCTCTCCCTGGATGCATATTGGTTTCCTCTGGATTCTCTGGACTGTTCCCATCAAACATGTTGGTTAATGAACTGGCTACACTAAAATGCCCCTAGGTACAAACGTGTGAGTGCATCTGGCTCTGTCTAGGGTGTATTCCTACCTCTAGTTTTCCCAGGATAAGCTCCAGATTCACTGTAAGATAGCTGCCAGATCCCTGACCAGGATAAATAAATATATAGTATATTAATAAATAGAGAACATGGTGTATCTTGTTCATTCATCGGGAGTTCAAAAAGTATAAAATCTGAAACAACAAATTGAAAAGATAAAGTTTCCAAATATTATTACATATAATTAGACCACAAATGTTTGACTTGATTCACTAGAAAATACTAAACATAGGTATTACAAAATATAGTTGGTAAGTGATGAATAAACCATCTTGCATTAGTGCAAAAAGCAAAACTGAGCACCATATCTATAACAAATGAATCTGGCTGTCACTCTACAGAAATAGTATTTTAGATCTTTTGTGAAATTCCTTGAAAGCAAGAACCATGTAAAAACCTTATAGTGGAATACGTATTTCCACGAGTATCCAAGAGAACAGCTGCCACTTTTTGCTCTGTAGCTATTCTGATGCATACAACACAGCTGCATTTGGATGGTATAAACTGGATGAGAGAATGTTATGCTTTGCATTGTGCATGACTTGCACAATTCTTGCCACTTGACACAAACTTTGCCCACTGTTTCCTTTCACTGTAGTCATTACATAACCCTTATCAATGAGCTTTGTTTTGAAAAACTACTGCTTGTGTGTTTTGGGTGATAGGCGTGTGGAGGTGTGTATAATGCATGCATTAATAATATCAGTTTTCCACAAAACATAAATGAATGTGAATGTGGCAACTCTGGAATCCACCAAGAGCTCCACTTCCCAGAACACACCATAAACAACAAACATGGCCGCCAAGGACTATAATCCATGAAATGACAGATCACAGACTACTTCACCTATCTCCATGACTGCAGTAGAAGAATGAAACTGGCACAATGCCATGGCAGTCCAGGAAAAGCTGGTAGAAGAACAGCAATACCTGACCAAGCTGGACGCTAATCTGAACATGCTCACCAGTGCTATGTCTGCTTTCATCTCCCACTGAACCTTGGATGCAAATCCAGGCACTCTCATCTCTCCTTCTGACAAATATGCCAGAGAGACCTCCCTGTGCAAGGGTTTCCTACAACAGTTTTCCCTGTACTCCTTGAGCCAAGAAGGGGTTTCAGATCACCAAAAAAATTTCTCACTTCATCAGCTTGTTTACAGATAAGGCCTTAAATTTGGTGACAATGGTCTGGAATCAAGGAGGAGAACTGATCTTCTTATAGCTGCTTCATAGAAGTATTTGAGTGTTTGACCATAACTCAGAGTGCAAGGCAATTCCTACCAGTCACACAAGAGATTAGGAGGCCCACTAAGAATGCACTGGCATTCTGCCTTCTGTCTCTGGGAAGCAGATGGAATGAGCCAACTCTTAAAGCCATATCTGACAGTGGCTCAACAGCACTGGCATGCTGAGATGATCATGTCTCACTGCCTGATCTTGTCATTCATCTTGATCATCTTATTCACAATCACCAAGCTGCTAATCAGGCTAAGACTTCTGTGCTAAAATAAACCACTATGAGCCCATACAAATTGGGGGACCTGGTTGAACGTCATGGAATGGGGAAAGTGATAGAGGCTACATCCATTTTTCTTCTTCCCTAGTGTTTGTAGATTTCTTTTTTCTAGAGAAGATAGAAGGAGGGCTCCATTCATGTTTCCACACATCTCTTTCCTAGGATAAATCATTGGCCCTGGAAGGGTATCCATGGACCAAGCTAAGGTGCCAGTAGTCACAGCATGGCCCACTCCTACTAGAGTAAAAAGCTGCAAAGATTTCTGGGGTTTGCCAACTTCTGCCAAAGGTTCATAAGGGGCTTATGTTCCGTCACCTTTCCCTTCATCTTCTTGCTGAGGAAGGGACCTAAACAGTTGGCCTGGACTGTTGTAGATGATGGTCCTACAAGAGACTTAAAACCTCCTTCACCTATCCTCAAGCACTCTGAATCTTCCAAGCTCTTCATTGTGGAGGTTCATGCCTCAGAGTCTGGAGTGGGAGAAGTGCTTTCCCAGGGGTTCAGAGACAAACCAAAGCTGTACTCTGTGGCTTTCTATTCTAAAGATCTTTCCCCAGTGGAGATAAACTATGACATTGGAAATTTATCATTGCTGGCAGTGAAATTTTTATTGGCGGAGTGGCACCACTGATTAAAGGGAGCAACCCATTCATTCATTCATGATCTTCACAGACCATAAAAATCTTGAATACCTGCAAATCAAGCAGTTAAACTCTTGCCAAGCCTAGTTGCCTCTGTTTTTCACCTGCTTCAACTGCACACAAAAGCTGACTCCCTGTCAAGTCTGTATCCCACCACAAATAAAGATCCAAGCCCCAAACCCTTCTTGCCCTCCTCCTGCTTTGTTAACATGGTAAATTGACAAATACATTTCTGTTCATTGGTTCAGACTACCTCACAGTCCATACCACACAGTCCGAGAACTAAGCTCATAACCTGGGATTTAGGGTGTGGTGGGGATTTTCTATCATATGAATGCAGGAATCCACTGAGAATGACCAAGTCTTGGTTCCCGTGTTTGCTATCCTGGTTTTTGCATTTTGGATTGTGTCTCTACATTGTGGTTTGCTGATTGCCTAACCTTTTGCCTGTGCCTGTTTTTGAGATTGTTTCATGTTTTGGATCTTTTTTCCATTTTTAATAAAATGAACTGCACTTGCATCCCTCTCTGACCCAGTGGCAAGACAATAAAAATCTATGAAAATTCAACCCCTTAATCTTAATCATGAAATATTTATTAAATGCTTTCAAATAAACATCCCATTAAACATGAGTTACAAAAGAAAGCTACAAAAATAATTCCAATGAGGTTTATTAATTGTTTTTATGCTATACTCAGATATTTATCATCTTGTTTATTTTGCCTTTTTAAGTATGAACATTGGAACTGTAAAGATGTTTTTTTTTTCAGCCACAAGTATGAAAGGACCAGGAAGCAAAGCTCAAATACTCATGAAGGGGGTTAAACAGGTTTTGTTAAAGGCAATGTGGATAAGAGTGTGTGGGAAGGGAATGAGATAGGGTACACTTGTCGAGGCCTGTGTCAGTGTGGAAGTCAGAGAGACATGGGTAAGGTGAAGCCAATCTGGGCATAGCAGGAAGCACAGAGGCACAGGAAAAAGCAAGAAGAATAAACACTAGGAAAACTGGCAAAAGCAGATAGCAAATATGGGTAGGCTGGAAGAGTTACTGCACTGGAAGCCGGATCAGGTGATGTGTGGCTACAGAACCAGAGTTTACATACACTGTTGATTGGAGAACTGATTGAGACCAGGTGTGTTTAATGATTCCATCACAGAGAGGTGTAAAGTTAAGTGCTACGCCCAGACACACACATACAAAAGACAGGAGAGAACACAGGAACTCAAGGTTGGGAAAAAACAAGACTACATGAGAGAACGGGGAAACAACATTCCACCCTGGGCTATGGCAGCTGAGCCAACAAATAAATATGTTAGTGTTAAAACTTGATATTATTATATGTTACTATTTTTATTTATCTAATTCCATGTTTTTAATTTCAATTTGTTATTCTAATTAAACCAGAAAGAAGAGTTTTAGGTGAGTTGATTTATATATAAAAAAAATGAGAATAGCTTCTTCACTTGGAAAAATGATCAGTTAGCATTATTAAGTTTAATAGATAGCATCAAAATATAAAATCATCAGCTGTAGGTGAAGAGGCAATAAGATATAGTGATGGTAAAGTAAATGTGTAATTGTCTGAAATTCATAATTTACTTAATTCTGTCAGTAATAATGTCTGTATATTTCAGTGATATGCAGAGCAGCCTGCAGAGGCTGCTGTGGGGTCTAGAGGGTAAGGAGCCTCCATCCATCTCCTACAGAGGAGAGAAAAACCTCAGTGACATGTTTATCCAAGACAACATACAGGATGTAACCCTGGTAGATGTTCTATATGCTGCCTGTTATACTCCAGGGGTGTTTTTTGGTATTCTCACTGTAAATCAATAAAAAGTTATTTTGAATGATCACCTTTATCCTGTTCGGAAACAAGGTCAGCCATGATATAGCATCCCTGCAGCAAGTTAAAGGGCCTTACTCAAGGGTCCAATAGCAGCAGTTTGCCAGTGCTGGGGCTTAAGCCATCAACCTTCTAACAGCAGTTTCAGTGTCAACACTAAGAGAAGCTCTAAATCAATATCTGCATTATTTTATGCTTTGTGCTCATGTCACGCTTGTCAGCTTGAATAATAGATTGATTGGTCTACTTGCCCTCAGGGCTATGACACATTTCTGTTTTGAAGTCATGCTGTTATTGCATTTACAGCAACACTGCTTACATTTTTAGTACTGTTTGTCCCAAGCAAATCAATCAGAATTAGTGTCTGCTGTAAGGTATTTAAGATTCAATATTTTTAGACATATGACCATTTTACCATTTCCACATGTATCTCTGACATTTCAAACAGGACCAGCTAGCTTCACTAAAGCCAGTAAGGAACAGAGAAGACTGGCAAAAATGGAATGGCTGCAGAATTCCAACCCCAGGGTCCAGTGTGTGAGAGAAAAAAGACAAGCATAATAACAAGCACCAACAAGAAACATTTACAAAATAATATATTATGATTAATATTGATTACTGATTAATAGTGAATACTGATTATCCTACACACCCTGGATAGGGCTTACTTACTGCAGCATGCAATCACACACATTAGTACCATGGAACTCCAGGCAAACAGGGTGGAAGTGGATATTGAACCCCCAGTCCTGGAGGTGTGAGGCAAACTCACTAAGCCACCAAGTCAGTGTGTGCCAAATGCATGGTCATTGATCTTCAGGAGCTCTTGTAGACACTGACTGTAAAATTGTGTAAATAAGAGTGTAGTGAACAAACCAGGAGCAAAGCAGCCATGCCCAATTGAATGTGGAAGTGTTTGTGCATGCAAAAGTGTTTGCATAAATGACAGGTGTTCTTAATAAAGTGGTCGGTAAATGTAATTAAAAACACACACATCAGGTACAGTCAGTTATCCTGCACTCACATAACACTTTTACTACATAAATTATTGAAGTCTTTCTTTCTTTCTTTCTTACTTACTTTCCTCCCTTCTTCCTTTCTTCTTTCTTTCTTTCTTTGTATGATTTTTTTCCTCACTGCATTTTATGGTCATTTCAAAATGGATTGGCGTTGTGCGGCCTCAAATGCAAGATAATCTCTTTGAGCTCCTTTACTGTGGGGAGGTGGGGTCTAGAAGCTACCATTCACCTTTTTTTCTTTTTTTCTTTCACAAAGTTGCAGCTAGACCTCAATGCCCTTAAAAAAGCTGAATGTTTAGTAGGAGGATTCTCTGGTTGGTTGCAAAATTCATACCTCCCACTGGCTGAAGTCTTTTCTCCCCCTGAAGGGGCCCCCACTGTAACTACCAGGTGCCCCGAGCTTGCAAACTGAGTCTGACAAAACGAGTGGGGGCAAAATCTTGTAATATTTCACAAATTAAACAGTTGCAGAACTAGTTCCAAGGTATTCCTAAATCATATCTAGTTTGAGATCTGTTCATTGGTTTATTTACTGTTTACAGTAGATTTATTATCTTTAAAAATCCTTTGTCTATACCACATTATTTTTTCACTTCTTTATGCCTCCAAGGTATTTTTCTTATAAGAAATAATGTCTGTGAAAAAAACAGGAAGAACTGTTATACTGTATGATTAATAATGGGAACCATCACCTCACACCTCCGAGACTAAGTTACTGCGCTCTTTCCCCTTTATCACCTTACACAATGTATTCTCTGATGCATTTGGTTCCCTTTTGTTCTTTTAATGTATGGACACTTCCAGCAGGGTGTGAAGCACAGTTAGTGAAACATGGTGACACAGCAGATTGGCTGAACAAGAACCAACAGGCTGCTCTTGTAATATACAGAATGTTGCATATTTAAGTAGCTTTAATTCTCTTTATATGAGAAATTAATTAATTAATTTATATGATGTATGTCCAGTGAGTCTATAGAGTCTTTGTATTATTATCAACTATGGTTTAAGTACAATTCTCACTCCATGTTAAGACCTAACCCTTCTCTAAATACTTAAATTAGCACTTCCTTATTTAAACATAACAAAAATCCTTGTCATTCTACTAACTTTCCCAACAGGGTTTTTAGACTGATAGTTACCTAGTGACCTAGAACACCAGTAAGAGGATTTGCTTACTGATAGACACTTCAGTATACTACCATACTTGTAAATGTACATTTAAATCTTAAAATTTAGTTAAAAGCATTTAGTGGCTGCTAGTATTTTCAGTGGTAGATTTTTGTCCATTGGGGAAAATGGGGCGGAAGTTCCACTGTCTTTGTCGTGATGCTGTGCACTCATGGGGTTCAATGCCCCGCATGGCTTGGAAGACTTATTATTGCACCTGAAGTTTGAAAAGTGTAAAAACTCAGTCTAAAAGTGCTAAAAGCTCTAAAAGATTCCCATTGGGGTAGGAATCACTACATCAGCTTGCTCTATGAACATTTTGTTAATGAATGGAAGAGCAGCAGACAGGACAAGTAATAATATTACCTCTTCTTTTTTTCACACACATTGTAAAAATAGTGATTATTTACATTCAAATGAGTTTTTAAAAATCTGACAAATAATCAAAATGAACACTGTAATCTTTTTATTTCATAGTTTTCTGTCCTTTTCCCTGTTATGGTATAATTAGCAAGTTTCTATTCTGTTATCTCTGTAGGTTTTAAATAAATCTTTAGAGTGTAATTATCAGCAACAAGATAATATCACAATGACACTAATTGTTTATAGCTTTATAATGTTTGATTTCAACAAAAAACATGATTAAATAGTCTTTTTTTCAACAAATGAAGCCTGGTAAACAGAGAGGTGTCAGTATTATGTCAGATATGTTCAGTTTGATCAACTAAAGGACTTGTATTGTTTATGTCAGTGACCACAGAAGTGGCAGGATGACATTAAGACCAACATAAAGGCTTTTTGATTAACTGCTTTTTTCTGTTCTCTTGTTGAATATTGGTTTACAAAATTAGTTCTATTTTATTTAAGTCTTGAATGACTCAGAACTGCCCATTACAAGATTACATTACTTGTTGTCTTGCCTCATCTATGGTCACTAACCACTCCTAAGTATTTTACCAATACTAACCCAGTTTACATTTGTTAAAGGAGATATGATTTAATGTTGGTGTAGGATGAAATTTGAGCAATTTGTGTAGATAAAGCAATCTA
Source organism: Hemibagrus wyckioides (assembly GCF_019097595.1). Taxonomy (NCBI): domain Eukaryota; kingdom Metazoa; phylum Chordata; class Actinopteri; order Siluriformes; family Bagridae; genus Hemibagrus; species Hemibagrus wyckioides. The sequence continues at coordinate 7,176,754 of NC_080716.1, forward strand.
TTCAATTCAATTTATTGGTACAGTGCAGTGGACATTGTCTCAAAGCGGCTTTACAGAAGTAGAGAAACAGGGAAGAAAAAAATATATCTATATATAAATCTATATATCTATATATCCCTAATGAGCAAGCCTGCAGCGATGGTGGCAAGGAAAAACTCCCGGTGATGATATGTGGAAGAAACCGTGATATGGAAACCAGGCTCAGGAGGGAACCCATTCTCATTTGGGTGACACTGGACAGTGAATAATGTAAATGTAACTAAATAATATCCTTTCAGCAATCAAGGGCCCATGAGGAACTATCTACAGATTAGTGATCACGTACACTATATCTGATGCACAGTCAGTGGTTTGTATGATAAAAATCCTATTAATATTTATTCTAACGTTAATGTTCTTGTGGGGTTTTTTTTTCACCTACAACAAAGAACAAAACATAGGAAAATGATGCAAATAGCAGCTCATATAGTATAAGTATAGTTATAAGAAAGAAACACATAATCATTTACATACATTCCTAATTCACATTATGGACAGGCACCATTTAATGATTGAAACTTTTTAAAGTTTAACTATCCTATCAAGATCACTGTGATCATTTTACACAGGACTCCCTTTGATTATATTCAGCAATAACACAAAGGGTATTTTAAACACCTGTATTTTATAATGGAATATAGAGTGTATTACAGTTATTTATTTATGAATTAATATTTATCAGTATTAAGTTTTAAACACTGGCCTTCAGTTAAGTTTTTATGTTGAACAAGCACATGTTAGGGAAATGTTTGCAGAAAACTGAGGCCTGCTGGCTAGGGTTGGTTTGCATGAAACTTATGTTCATGTTCACCCAAGCACACTTCTGCTAGAAAAAAACACACAGCTACCCTCCATTGATGTAGGTGATGCATAAGGTTTTGCAATATGTTTTTGGACATTTGTTTTTCTCTCCACGGGCAGTATATCAACACTGCTTCCCTTTTCACATGTCAAACAGATGTGGTGTGTCTTTTAGAAATCGGTGCAGAGAGAGGAGATGTCATTCGGGAATTAGTGCTGAAGGCGCGCGCGTTTTCCTGAGTGAAAGTGCGAGACATGGGTGGGTGCTAGGGTGAGGAGGGGGCGTCTCTGTGTGACGTCACACCGGTGGAAACGGATAAAACCAAATAAGCGCGTGAGTTTGAGCTTCACGGGGAAAAAAACCTGAGGGAGAGCTCGGCTGCAGGAGTGGAAGCAGGAGGAATACGCAGGGCAAAGAGCAGCTGACGCACAAACCCAGGTATCCTGAAAAGGATATTGTCATTGGAAGCCTCATCCTTTTCAAAGTGGAAGGGTTTTTTTTATTCTACAGGCTGAGAATCACGCGCGTGCCATTCGTCACCAGCTGAAGAGAGATAAGTGATGACAACAGACTATTTCATGCGTCCCCAAGCGCTGGAAACCGGCCTAATTAATAAAAATTGAGTGGATGGTCAGAGCTTTTACTTTTTTTTTCTGTGCGGTCAAATGAAACCTCAAGATACTTTTTGTTTCACCTTGGTGTGGTGAACACGCTGGACTGCAAGCGAGAGCGTAAAAAGTGGCGATAGGCTACCTCGTATAACCTAACCCTAACCTTAGATTTCATTTAACAAAAAACAACCGGGGTAACATCCTTGTTTTTTAATGATAAAACCAGCGGTTGTCTTTGTTTTAGGGCTATAACACCATGGAGGAATTTCTTTGAGTCGAGTGATGCTGCGCCTTAACAGGTGACATATTTCGCGCGCGTATGCGCGTGAGGTGTTTTTGTTTTCTGTAAATGGCTCTAGCCAAATGTAGTCATACAGCGTGGTGCACTGACACCAGAGCAGATTTCTGTGGAAGTCTATATCTATACATCTTATAGGTAATCTTGAAGATGGGCGTTAGAGAAAATAATCCAGTGGAAATGCTTTAAGTGCATTTTAATTCATGTTCACCTTTTTATTCAACCAGTATTTCTCGAAATAACAAACAAATGTTTTTTTTTTTGTTCAAATGTTTTTGGTGACACGTCATTTAGTAATAATTTAGTATAGTTGACATCATATTATCCATAGTTTATTTTGTTTGCTTTTTTTTGACAATATAAAACACAAATCAGTTCTCAAACTGATCATTTCAGATTGAATGACTTGATTATGCGGGGGAATTAATGTCACAATGCTTATCAGACTACTGACCATCATCCTTTTAATAGTCCACACATGGCTGCTAAACACAGCTTTCTCAGACCACATTCAGCACTACAAGCAGAGTCTAGTGCTGAAAGAGGCCAAAAAACAGGCTGTTGAAGAGCAGTGCGGCTCTGTCAGCCTCAATGTCCCTGCAGCCCGACACTATCTTCTAGCAGGCATGCCAGGCAAATATACCCGTCTGCCAGGCCTCTATCTGAAATCAGTGCTGAACACAGGCTTCAGCTCAGGTGAATGCAGTTCTGACAGAAGCAATGTCCCAGGAATGTGTGATGAAAGTGATGAACAAAAAAAACATGGCGATAACTCACTACTTATAGCAAATGGAGTGCAGCTCTCGTCTTATCCTGAATCATGGGGCAGTGGCAGCCAAGAAAAAAATGTCATTGGTTTGCCACATAGGTCTAACCAAAGGATACCTTCAAAACTGAAAGAAGCACTGGATTCCTCGTATGTTGACAACTCTGCTAAGTTTTTCTCACTGAAAATGACAGATTCAAGCAGTGAAGCCACTAAATCAGCATTAGTCATGGCAGAACTCCAAAGCCCTTGGACATGGATGGAAAGGAGAGATAGTCCCTCCTCAGCAAGAAGAGTGCGTCGCAGCCCTGTAAAGTTCACTAGTGAAGGGAACAAGCATTTAGGGGAAGGGAATGAGGATGACTCTGGGGAGGTGGAGGGAAAAAACAGACCAGCTACAGAATTATTGCATGCCAAGATCCAAAATATCCCACCGAAGTGGATGACGGCACTATATTTTAGTCAGAGTGAGCAGCTGAAGGTGAATCCAGCAGCCGGAGTTGAGCTTCCTCGCTCCAGCTTCACACTAGAACTATGGGTCAAGCCTGAAGGAGGTCAAAACAATCCGGTCCTTATAGCAGGTTGGTATTGTGTGTTGCATTAACAGAATCTTTAATTTGTGTGTAAAATGTGAGCTTACATTAGTATAGCCAACATCTTCACTTAACTGTGATATACAAATGATTGTAGATTTGTAGATTTGAATTTAGGCGTGGAGTTTCAGAGTGGCTCTAGAGATTGATTTCATTATTTAATTACTGAAAATCAACCAAGTTAACCATTATTGCAGTTGTACTTGATCCTAAATGTTGCTTTGTGTGATTACTGTAAAGAAAATGTAAAAAAAATTTTTTTTAGCAAAGTCATATATGTATTTTCGCTTTATATTAAGACACTCCTGCAATGCCTCCACAAACCATACATGCAAACACAAAAACAGCAGATCCAGGTGTAATAGATCACCCTGTCCTCTAGAGGGAAAACAAATTTGTGTGAAAAACAGAGTTTTATTGTAGTTGTTGGATTATATGCTTTAAAATGAATAACTGAATAATTATCTGAGTATATACTAAAGTGTACTTTGTCCACAATTTAAACCTATTATGTAAATACCTGTGGATACTGTACAAAAATAAATTAGACAGATAGAATTAAATGTATATGGCACACATGGAAGCATGATGGGTCCAAGCCAAAATGTCTAAAACCTTTTGGCTTGTATGTGTCTTGTGCCCTTTGTTGTTTGGGTTTGTCAGCTTTCTTTTTTCAGCTTTCAGGGAGCACTGTGTCTGAGTTCATGTGAGAGTGTGTGGGGTGGGTGAAGGGGTTCCCTGACCTCTCTCTGTCCTTTTACATGAACATCTGGAGCCCAGACTGCTCCTTACAAATAGCAGCTGGGAAAAGCAGTGACTGTTCAGTTCATTTAAACTCTTCAACCTTTTCGGATAATTGAATCCCAACTTTAAATGTATAGGCAATGGACAAGGCTTTTATATGTGATAAACCATTATGCATACTTTTTTATTTTTTATTTTTTTATAAAGGTGTGTTTGACAACTGCTCCAGCCACAGTGAGAAAGGGTGGTCTGTTGGCATCCGGACTTTCAGGCCCATGGGGAGAAAAGATAGCCGCTTCTTTTTTACTCTTCGTACAGACCGTGCCCGAAGATCCACCACTCTTGCTGGACATCAGCACTACCAGCCAGGTGCCTGGAGTCATGTGGTTGCCAGGTATGATGGCCACCGGATGGCTCTATTTATAGATGGTGCCAAGGTTAGAGAGAGCACACAGCAGTCTGGTGATCTGTACAGCCCTTTTATCAAGAGCTGTCGGACATTTTTGTTGGGAGGTAACCTCTCTAGCACTGAACAAGGCTTTCGAGGTTATCTAGGTGGTGTTGTCCTGTGGGATCATGCACGCAGTAGGAACGAGCTTTTTAAAAATGATGAGTGGCGTTCAAAGAAACAGAAACCCCTCCTAGAACTCTGGGCTGACTTTTCCATGATGGAGGAACAATGGGTGCCATACAAAGACCACCCACACCCAGCCATTGTAGTTTTACCAGCACCAGAACAGGAGCTGATTTCACCTTTTCTGCCTCCTGCTTGTGGGGTGACTGTCTGTGACAATCCAGATGTTATCCTGAGCTACAACCAGAACTGGGATTTGCGGTCTGCTAAAACAATACGATACAGTGTGGTAAACATGTTCAATGACGATGGTAGCAGTCCCACTGTGTCAGATCAGCAGATTCTTTCTCAGAAGCAGGCACTGGAAGAGGCTTTTGGACCATACAACCTGACACTTGAGCTCAGCATAATTGAGGTGTACAACTCATCACTGCGGCGACGTCTTGTGCTCAGCAACTGCCATGTTACTAAGGTGGGAGATCGCCACTGTGACCGGGAGTGTGATCACCCACTCACAGGCCATGATGGAGGTGACTGTCTGCGGCCAAGCACCTGCTACAGCTGGATGAGGGGCGATGGGGTGTGCCAGCCAGATTGCAACACCATTCACTATGACTACGATGATGGTGACTGCTGTGATCCAGACGTCACTGATGTCACAAGAACATGCTTTGACCCTGAGTCACCTGAAAGGTAAATTTTAGTACTTTTTTATAAAATAATAAGAGTTTATTAAAAACTAAGTACAAACAGATTAATAAATATGGTTAAAACTTTATGCCTAATTGTAGCAGGTACTCAGAGGGAATTGGAATATAACTGCAGTTGCTTAATTCAGGCTATTTATGGAATCACAGAAAAACAAAGACAGATTCTGTAGACAGAACAAATCAAAGTTTCTATACAGAATCTAGGAATAAAAACAAGAAACACAGATGAAATGCAGTGCAGTAAAATCTTGAAAGAAGTTGTGAGCAGCATGGGGAAGGTTAAGGTAGGGTTGAGTTAAAGCCAGTCAATCCCTCTGCATTTACACAGGTTTCACAGCATCATCTGTCTTTTCTCTGTAGCATAGGATGCTTTAAAGATACATTGAATAGAGTTTCGTTCACATTTGGGGTAATGAAAGAAAAAGAGACCAAATGAGAAATGCCTTGAAAAAAAATTAAATAAATAAATAAATAAGGATTTGATTTTTGATTTGCTGATCCTGTGCTTGGGTCTTCAGAAGTTTAAAGTAAAGCAAAGATGACATCTTGCCATAAGAGAACACTCAGTTAGTGTTTTTGTGACTGTCAGAATACTTTGTATTACACAAAGACCAAAGCATACGAATGTGAAATTCTGGAACTGTTTTAAAAGCATGAAAAACATTAATGTGGATAGAACCCAAAGGATATGCTTTAATATTGCTAAACAACAAAACCAGAAATCTCAGCTCTGTTCTCTCTGACAGGCAGTCTGATCTGGCATGTGTTTAACCTGTGTGATGTCTTGCCATGGTATCTCTCGTTTTTTTTTCCAAGAGCACCCATATAGGTAGAAATACTTCAGCTGTTTGATGGAATACACAGCTCTGCATCAAACAAATACACTGTGGGGTTGCACTCTGATTTTTTGAGTTCATAAAATGCATATGTACAACCTTACAACAGCACAACATTATAAGGCATGTGCCTAAATGATTATTTATACATATGTATACATGTTGAGAATTGAAAATACACATTATATACAGTATTAACTATGAACATTCCCCCTTTTTTTCTCATCTCTTATTTTAAGGCTAATGCTTAATGTAAATATCATTATTGTCAGATATCCCCAAATCTTAAAAATCATCCTCCATTACTTGTCATTGGTGACGTAAGTCTGTTTTAGTAGTGCACACTCGGAAGTGTGGTGCCATGCCATGGGGTCTTGTGGCTCTCATGCAGCCAGCTGTTGCTGTTTTATGGTCTGTTGCACTTTTATATTTCAGTTTCATAAGGAACTTCAGGCAAAGTGTTCTGCTTTTGACAGCACCTATCTGTTCCAGCAGAATTCCCACTGCAAGTAATGGAGCTTGAGTGATACACTTGGATGGTGGTCTGAAAAATATTTTTGTTGCTTGTTTTGCATTGGGACACTTTAAAAGATGACAAAAGCAGGTCTTAAGCAAAAGCCGAGTGCAGACTCTCTGAGACCAGGAGAGAAAGTGGAATGTAGAGGAAGAGAGGAGAGAGTGAAACAACAGGACAGAAAAGTGGTTTACAGTCATGCTGAAAAGGAAGCAACAATTTCAGGATTTACTTGACCATTTTGGAACAGTGCAACAGTGAGGAGAATTAATATAGGGATGACATTTTGATGGCAATATAACTTTCTTTTTTATGCAGAGGTCTGCAATTATATTGTACTTCTGGGTGAGTTACTGTCCAGGTTTCTGCAGCTGGGTGTGACCTTCAGAGGCTGTCGTTATGCACATATGTTGTCAAGCAGAGGCAAAGTTCTCGGGGAAACCGCAGAAGCATTTTGGTAATACTCTGACATGAAATGAGAATAAAGGAGGGACATATTTATTTATTTAAATATAAATCAATAATACATTTGGGATATATATTTGTTTTAGAAAGTAATATTTCAGTAATGCCAAAGCCATGTAGTCCTCTACTGTATAAACACTCCATCTGTCTTTTAATTCATTCATTCATGGCCATGGTAACATGGATACTGGAGCCCATCTCAGGAAAACCTTGTGTGAGACAGAAATATATATACATTGGATGGAACACCAGTCTAACACAGGGCACATCCTTCATCTTGTTTGCAACATGTTTTTCAGTTCAGTTATGAGTGTTTGTTGTTGATAATCTGAGGCTTTGATGGTAGGGCCTTTCAGATTAGATCAACAGACCTAAGTTATCAGGGGGATTTTAATGTCTTTGCAAAGAAGGAGCATTTACAAATCTTAAAGAAATAAAGATTTGGGCTAGATTAAACTTACACATTTTTGCACAACAGGGATTGTTTAAACTAAGATTTCTTATGTTAGTGAAACAGTTTTTCTCTTCTTATCACCAATCATGTAAATAGTTAGATACTGTGACGGTGAAGCAAAATATAAGAATATAGTGCATTATGTATTGTTTTAAAACCCATATTAAGATTCGTTAAAAAAAGTGGAGGTTTTTGCCAGAGTAACAGAACGCTGCTAGATTATACAGCAAAGTATAGCATATATTTACCATACTGTTTGTTAACAAACTGAGAGGGGGACCATTATTCCCTTTTTGGGCAAGGTGTATTGCGTATTGATTTTTCTCTTGATCATGGTATAAGGATGTAATTAGTTAAAACAGAAAAGTAGCACTTGGCCACATTCAGAGGATTGCATGCATAAATTTTAAGTTGTGGCTAGGAATGCTAAATGGTAAATATTTTGAGCTATTCTGTAAAACTGGCACTATATGAGACATTTTGGGGAAATTGAGGTGTTCCAGCAGACTGTCCCACTGTTTGCTTACATAATAAGTTTGAATGTAAGAAGCACCATGCTTCCAGGGGAAGATGGAGTGTGTCCAGGGAACGGTAGGTGGTTTGGCTAATGAGGTAGACCTTCTGGCATGTTACAAAAGGCCATTAAGCCTCGGACATTCTTAAACCACCAGGGCAGTGATAGGCGGTATAAAGGCTTTCCAAGCATGAAAGCGAAGGAGGAGAAAAATGACATGTTACATATTTGAGTAAAAATATACTTCAGAGTTACTCCAAATAACCCAATGCTATTTTTTTTACAGCCAGGAGAGAGGCTGTGGTTGCATAAACAAATTCAAATAATGAGATTCAATAAGAAAAATATTGGGCAGAATTTGAAGGAAAAAGGGTGCTACTTGCATGAGGTATTAATTTTACGAAGATGTCTGTTGTTAACAGGAATGTAAAACAGAAATTAATCAGGACAAAAAAATCTATGCTTTCAACATGCAACTGTAGTTTCACTCTTTTACTATTAGTTGTATACAATGGGTATAACAACAGGTCACCACTGATTATTACAAATTTAAATTAACAGTCTTTTTATATTTCTATTTTAACAGGGCCTTAGTTTTAAGAATATAAAAGGAGGGTTCTTCTGGATTTAACATGCGGGAATTTGCTGCCTCACGAAAATCAGTTCTTAATGCCGTAAACACCCTATTTTATTTGAGGACATTTCTGCTGTAAAAATTAACACGTCAAGGAAACAACATTAAACATTCATTTACCTATTGTTTCATTCCAGATTTTTACTGTTTACTGCAAGTTCTTGTTAACTGAGCTTTGTAAAAATGTAAAAAGTGACTCTATCAAATGGAAAAGGGGCAAGCCAAGATCCTCTTTTTCCAACTGAAACACCTCTGCCATCACTATGCATTTTACACAGCTATGTAGTGAGCTAAACACTTCCAAAAAGGGACCCAAGGTGTGAGCTGGCTTTAGGCCTTTTTTAATGGAAGTGGTGTGTGAAACTGCAAAAACAACAGCCATACTAAGTTAAGATTAGGACATCGCTGAGTTACGGTTCAGTATACATCGCGTGTTAACGTGCAATATAGCCAACTTGCTATTATATAAAGAGATTTAATGTTTAATATCTTTCAAAAGTATATAAAGTAAGTACAGACAATTCATGTAACTTGTGGATGATTTTATGCACACAGGACATTAATAGTCTTGAGTGCATAAAAATCCACAACAAGCTTCATTACCATTATTGTTAGCCTACAGTGACATCACTATTATGTCAAGGTTTAAACACAACATTCACTGAAAGAGATGCACACAAAATGTGATCTTACAGTAATTTTTTAAATGTTGTTGTTGTTCTTTTGGCTGCTCCCTGCTCGGGGTCGCCACAGCAGATCATTTGGTCCATGTGTTTAGATTTGGCACAGGTTTTACGCCGGATGCCCTTCGTGATGCAACCCTCCAATTTTATCTGGGCTTGGGACCGGCACTGAGAGTTAACTCTTCAGTGGCTGAGTTAGCTCCCTGCATGGGAGTCGAACCCGTGCCGTGGCAATGTGAGACAATAATTTTTTTAATACTCTCAGATAATGCTTCTACAGTGACATAAAACTGCAAATGTAAATGGATGTCTGCTCTAGATGAGAACTTCATTCAGAGGTCTCAAGAAAAAAAAACCCTGTTCTTTCAGGAAATGATTTTCTCCTTAACCTTCCAGACCTCCTTAGCATAACTGATAATAAAAGATTTTGTCATTAACTCAAACATGGCATTTGTGTCTCTTGACTGTCCCTCATGCTAGGCTATTTTTGGTGTTTTTCTACTCCTGCCTCCAACAAATGTTTTGGCCAGCCTCTGCACACTGATGTCTGAAGGTCTGAGATGCTGAGAGTGTGTCAACTTTCTGAGGAACGTTTGTTAGGACTTCATGAGTTAGTTGATGAGAGACAGTTGCCATAGTCATGGACCTTCATGTGGTAACCCTCAGTGTTTCTGTCAAGGTGATGGTGCAAATCTATATACTGCAATAGTCCTAGTGATCTGACTGGAAATATGTTAAAAATCTGTTGAAAGTCAGCCATTATGGCAACAGGCTCAGCATTGAAACAGATAAGAAATCCCTGTGTAATAACACATACACACCATCATATTATACATTCAGTCAAATGCAGTCTTTCTTTACTTCTTTCTGGTGGTAGGAAACCCCAGAGCTAGCCAACAATCTCAGCTGTCATCCAGTTTATAGTTGGTTTCCAAATTAGTTTATAATGGAGTGGCATGAGATGGTTGAGAGCTTGTTCCTTTTCTTTAGCTGTTAAATAGTAGAACAGAACAGCAAAGGTGCTACGTAACTGACTCATCTTTAAAGAAGAACCTTTGGATTTTGGTTACATTCACTGAGAGCTGGAAGTTGAAGGTGTATGCCTCCATCAGCACCCTCTGTCATGAACCTGATGAGGTTTTTCAGACAGGCATTTCTGCTGGGGCAGGGTATGTATTGAGTGTATGAGATTGTAGTTTTATACCAAAAATGTCAAAGAATGCAGATCTTTGCAAAGATTTTCACATTGCTTTGGTCTTCCAGCATCAGGTAGGTAGCTACCTTTAGATAGTTTAACTAGTTTCACTTTGCTCCATACTGTGCTCAGTGCCTGGTGTGTTGGACTTCATCAGAGTTCAAGGTAATGATTCTGCATTTAAAGTTTAAATGTGTTGATCACTTTTGCACTCTGAACAGTGGATTACTGCTTTATATTTATTTCAGCAAGCTATTGTTGAAGCAGACCATTTGAAGCATATGGAGTGTTGTAAGGAATCCCCAGAAGCAGGTGGTGTGGGATATATAAGGCGAGACGATACACAGATCCAAACAAACAATCCAAATCGGCATGCAGAAACCTGGTCAAGAAAAGAGGCAATCTGCGTAACAACAAATCCAAAACAGTAATCCAAAAACATTAGCCCACAAGGCAAAAATGCAGGTCAAACACAGTAAGTCAACGAACAGACAATGAACAGCTCGGTATGTAGTTAGCACTAGCAATAGTTTGTATTGAGTCTAGGCATGAGCATGACTTAAGTGTCCTTCGACCTCGGGGCTAAGTCAGTATTTGGGTGACGGTTCCCTCTGGCGGTTGGGAAGGGGCATAACTGGTGAGGTTGTGACAAGTGTTCTTGCTAAAATTTATTGTCAAGTGGCACAGTCCTTTGTCTGTCTTTCTAAATGCCTTAGAAAGACTCTATTATGGATAGGACATTGTCTGTCAATATATTCACTGGAGTCTTTAAAGGATATAGGATTAAAGAGCTTAAACCTGCTTTTTGACTGAGATAGGGGCCTTGAATTTCCACTACTTGGATGGAAATTTCTCCAAGATTTGGAGGTTTGGAGAAGGAAATCATCACTCATCACTGCATTGCAACATACATAATCCACAAAGAATGGGAATGGTGGATGTGGTCAGCAGTACTCCCTTTTATAACATAAATCTTGATTTATCCATTGCTTTTGGAGGAAGGTAATTTTCCCATGATAGTATTGATCCCTCTGACTGTGCCAAGTCCCAATAAATAACCATCAAAGTAACCATAACACCTTCAAACTAACTTAGATTTCAAGGAAAATACAGAATATTGAAACTGTAGACTATAGACAATTTTCTTAGCTTATAAAAATAAGCTAAGAAAATAAGCTAAGAAGATATGCTTCCACGGCCTCTGGAGAGTCATAACACCTATCAAGCCATCACTGTGTAATCTGCTAACTAGCAGCTGGGTGGTTGATATAGACTGGTGTAATCCCTGTAGCATGCTGCAGTGAATCACGGCTAAGCCACTTAATGAGACAATCAAGCTGTTCATTAGCTTTAATGATTTGCCAATCTACTGCTTTGAGGAAGATGGATTTTCATAATTAATAATTTGTTCATTGATAGCTAGACATCTTCAGCTCCAGTGTGGTAAGATCATAGCCAAATAAGGGCCACATGGTTTCACATACTCTAAGACTGAGTGTTCTTAGTAGCCTCTCTTCAGCTGACTCTGAATTAGAGGTATTGGCCTTAATATCAGAGAAACTAGTCATTTGGTAAGCTCTAGAATGGAGATTTTGCTGTGATTAGAATTTATGGGAAGAAGCTTGGCACTCTTGCGTTACTGGGTGGCTACACATTATCACATTGAACCACAGCCTGTCACACAAGGTGTTGAACTTTTTTTAATAGATGTGTTGTGTGAAGAAACAACAGCTATATGGAATTAAGTCCAAGCCTTCCTACTATGATAAACTAATCTAAAAATATCAGTTTCACAGTTTCGTAAATAACACAAGCCAATGGTGAAAGTTCAAAATCTTTGTACAAACTTGTCTTTGCACATCCTTTTGCATATAACAAAGACCAAAAGGAAACTAGAAGCTAAGTACTCCTTATTCTTTCTGTGGAATAGGATTTCTATACATACACTATATTGCCAAAAGTATTCGCTCACCTGCCTTGACTCGCATATGAAATTAAGTGACATCCCATTCCTAATCCATAGGGTTCAATATGACATCGGTCCACCCTTTGCAGCTATAACAGCTTCAACTCTTCTGGGAAGGCTGTCCACAAGGTTTAGGAGTGTGTTTATGGGAATTTTTGACCATTCTTCCAGAAGCGCATTTGTGAGGTCAGGCACTGATGTTGGATGAGAAGGCCTGGCTCTCAGTCTCCGCTCTAATTCATCCCAAAGGTGTTCTATCAGGTTGAGGTCAGGACTCTGTGCAGGCCAGTCAAGTTCATCCACACCAGACTCTGTCATCCATGTCTTTATGGACCTTGCTTTGTGCACTGATGCACAGTCATGTTGGAAGAGGAAGGGGCCAGCTCCAAACTGTTCCCACCAAACTTTACACTTGGCACAATGCAGTCAGACAAGTACCGTTCTCCTGGCAACCGCCAAACCCAGACTCGTCCATCAGATTGCCAGATGGAGAAGCGCGATTCGTCACTCCAGAGAATGCGTCTCCACTGCTCTAGAGTCCAGTGGCGGCGTGCTTTACACCACTGCATCCGACGCTTTGCATTGCACTTGGTGATGTATGGCTTGGATGCAGCTGCTCAGCCATGGAAACCCATTCCATGAAGCTCTCTGCGCACTGTTCTTGAGCTAATCTGAAGGCCACATGAAGTTTGGAGGTCTGTAGCGATTGACTCTGCAGAAAGTTGGAGACCTCTTCGCACTATGCACCTCAGCATCCGCTGACCCCGCTCCGTCAGTTTACGTGGCCTACCACTTCGTGGCTGAGTTGCTGTCGTTCCCAAACACTTCCACGTTCTTATAATACAGCTGACAGTTGACTGTGGAATATTTAGGAGCGAGGAAATTTCACGACTGGATTTGTTGCACAGGTGGCATCCTATCACAGTTCCACGCTGGAATTCACTGAGCTCCTGAGAGCGACCCATTCTTTCACAAATGTTTGTAAAAACAGTCTGCATGCCTAGGTGCTTGATTTTATACACCTGTGGCCATGGAAGTGATTGGAACACCTGATTCTGATTATTTGGATGGGTGAGCGAATACTTTTGGCAATATAGTGTATTTCTGTTGTCACATCTGTACTCATTCGCATGCAAAAACTGATCTCTGTTTAATCACAGTGGTGGGAGTGTCTTTAAAATATATACACTGTATGGCCAAAAGTTTTTGGAAGTCTAACAGTCACACCCGTGTGTACTTCTCAAACATCCCATTCCATACTAAACTCCATTCTACTATTCAGTCACAAATTAATGAGCTCAGGCACTGATGTTGGGTAAGGAAACCTGGGCTCCAGTCAGCACTCCATTTCATCCTAAAGGTGTTCAGTGGGATTAAAGTTAAGGCGTAAGTTGTACTTCCCTATTATTTCAAGAATCATTTTCTTTTAAACATTTCCCCAGGTGATGATAGAAAAGAGTGTTTCTTGAATTGTTTGCTACAATTTTTCCCGTTGGATATAAAGGAATATTTGCAACATGTCGGTTCAAGATGGGATATAGTATATTACCTGGGGTTACTGGTCATTTTATAGTAGGTAAAATACAGTGTAATCTTTCAAGATGTGCAGTCCATAAAAAAATTGTGACAGATTCAAATCATAGAATTACCCCAGCTCCCCATGTAAAACTAGTCCAGTCTGAGAAAGACTTCAAGTTTATTTTTTAACAATTCATGAATTTGACATAACCATGTCAACAGTAAAGTAATCGTCTGATTATATGCCATCACTAACTATAACACCCTGACATCGCAACAACCTTAGTGCTAATATGCAGCCAACTTATTGCTACATAAGTGAAATCTGTCCACACAAACCTTTCTTGCAGAAACGTACACACAGTATGCACACACCATTACATTTGTGTAGCTTTTGTGAATTTTTTTATGCACACAAGATTACAGTATTACTATGACTGCTAACATATGATAATTGACACTTTATTAAATTGGTATTTAGATACTGAAGGTCTAACACAATCCAGAGCAATGTACAACTGAACAATTGAGGGATCTTAATTAAAGATATTTCTCAATGGGTTTTAAACTCATGACCTTCTGATTGTCAGGGATTAAACGCTGGATGTAAATGGATGTAAGATTGGTTTCTCCAGTGTGAGTCAGTGTGCACAGCTATGGAATGGCAGCAATATGCTGCAACTGCACCTCTAGAGGCCACTAAATTCAATGATATCTTAGAGCCAGAATAGATACCTGCTTATCCTGGAGATTAGGAATGTATTACTTTCTAATCTAGTGCTCATCTTTTGATGGGACATTTTAAGAAATTGTTGTCCTTAAAACATTTGCTTAAGCAAAAGCGCATCTTTGCTTTATTTACGAAATTTAGTTTCAGAAGGGTTTCATTGTCTGCTTTTAGCACCTGTTTTTCCCCATAAGCAGCTGACTGTAATTGAATCTCTCTAACACAGGGCTTACCTGAGTGTGAAGGAGCTAAAGGAGTTGCTTCACCTGAACAGCTCAAACACACTGAATGTGTTCTTTGCCAAATCAGCTCAGGAAGAGCTTGCTGGGGCCGCTACATGGCCATGGGCCAAGGAGGCCCTTACACACCAAGGTGAGCTCTAACTTCAGCCCAAAATCCTTCAAAAGAATACTAACACGGTCTAACCATTAAACATTGATACAATAATAGTTTAAATGCTAAAATGTTAAAATGCATTTATTTCAAAAATTAGCATTTTTTTCAGTCTTCTTCTCATGTCTTTTCTGATGAATTTGTTTAATTTAAAATGTAATAGTTATGAATATCAACACATATTATTATATATTTATATTTTATACATTAGCATTCCATACACCATACACCAGCATTCCAGACACTCAGTGAATTAGCATTAGATATTTAAACATTTACCGTAATGACTAAGAACACAAATATTTACATAGGTCTGAGGCCAGGATTGATATTTCCTGAGCTAGGCTGAAGTTAGTATATTTTCCTCTTTATCCTTCCACAAATTTTTGATACATCTTCATTTTACACTACACACATTTTCACTTTTTTACTCTTGCTGCTGCAAAAATGCACATAACCCTCCCTTTATCCTTCATTTTCCTCTTTCCAACATTTTCTGCCTGCTTCCTCCTTATTCACAGCACTTGCGTTTTACAAGATTAATGGGCCATAATCCCGGGCATAAAAGGAAACACTTGCAACACGCATAGGTTTCCCCAGCAGACTGGCCTTTATCATGACCTTTCACTGAAAGGTACACGGTAAAAGGAAGGAGAATGATCCTGGACCGACAAACAAACAAAAACACAAGATGTGTTCTTGCCCTGTTGCAATCTTCGTTCACCTGCCAGCTGATTTTATGGTTCTCGTTGTTGCTATGTTTTTGAGCTCATTAAAAGAGAATGGAAATGCACTTACATAATGGGAAGGCCTCTTATGTAAGTGCACCTCCTATTGATTTGTGGTGAGTAATCAGACAGTTTGAGCTTGGCTTCACCAGTTATGACTTAGCTAATGAGATCACTTTGGCAGCTGCTTGAAATTTGGACCCTTGAAAAATAGGCTAGCACAATTAATTAGTAACAACTTAGTCCTTTAACCATGTAATTTATATAATATTTCATACACACACACACACACACACATTTATATATATGCACACACACACTCACTGTCCCCGAGTGAGCAACAGTTTTGTGGTTAGAAAAGCTTTCTTGATAAAAATGAGTCTGAGGAATGATTCGAGCTGCCAGGAATGATATAGTAATCATATAATCACTCTTTACAAAAAGAAATCACCTGGTCTTCTTCATATTTTCAGCTGACCAGTGAGGTTGTGCCTCAGATTCTTGTTCTTGGCTGAAAGGAGTGGATCCTGATGCTGTTGTAGCTCATACACCTCAAGGTGGTGCTGTGTTGTGCATGTTGAGATACTTTTCTGCTCTACATTGTTGTTAAGAGTGTTTATTTGAGTTACTATAGACTTCTTGTCAGTGCAAACCAGTCTCTGATCACACTCATCAACAAGGTGTTTCAGTCTGCAGATCCTCCACTCACAGGCACCAAGCACACACGACCACAAAGTCACAGAGATCACACCCAGTCTCATCACTTTAGTTCATTGATGTTTGAGAGTATTAATTTATTAACAGCTCTCTTAAGATCCCACCACAGCATCTCAATGGGACTGAGGTCTGGCAAACACCTTGATTTTTTCTTCTTTACCCATTGATTTGTTGATTTGCTGGTGTGCTTTGGATCATTGTCCTGTTGCATGATCCAATTTTGGTGCAATTTATGTTGTTGGACAGATAGCCTCACATTTATTTCAATAATATTCTGGTATAAAGTAGAGTTCATTGTTGTCTCATTGACTGCAGGTTTCTCAGGAACTGTGGGTGTTAAACCAACCCAAATTATCACAGTTCCTCTACCATGACATATGGTATGAGGTGTTTCTGATAATATGCTGTGTTTTGACAAACGTGGTGCTGTGCATGATGACCAGACATCTCCAACTTGGTCTCCTCAGTCTGAAAGATATTGTTCTGGAACTTTGTGGTTTGTTCAGATGCAGTTTTGCAAACCTAAGTCATATACCCTATTCTCTTTGAAGATCAGGAGCTTTGACCTCATCACCCTTCCATGACAGCCATACATATCCAGACTTTTTCTGATTGTGCTGTCATGAACATAAACACTGTGCTTTCAGACTCCAGTAGCTCACATGGCACTTGGGCTTTTCTTTATATCTCTGAGACTCAAACAAGATGACATCAGAGAGGAATTTGCTGGGATGCCCAGAAATCTGTTTTGTTTTGTTATTGTGACCTGAGTTTATTTTTGTTTTGGTGAATTTTGGTGAGAATCACACAATTATTTTGACACTGTGGTAACTCAAATACGCACTCTACAACTGTGCTGCACAGAAAAGCATCTCATTCATAGAAAATATTGGCTGGTCTTTATTTCAGTCTTCAACTGCTGAGTTTTGGTGAGTTTTTCTGATTTCTCTAGCCTCAGATTCTTGTTCTTGGCTGATAGAAGTGGAACTTCATTTAGTCTTCTGCTTTGTTGTATCCCACCCACCTAAATGTAACTCATGTCCTGCAGTCTGATGTACTTTTCTGCTCTCCACAACTGTAATGAGTGGCTATTGTAGTCATTTTTGCCTTTTTGTCAGCTCAAACCTGTCTGGCCATTCTCCTGTTAACCTTTTAAATGTTTTTTTTTTTTTTAAATATCACATTGGCAATGACAGTAAACATTCGCACACTCTCAAGGCACCTAAAAGAAATATAATAAATGAATAAATAGTTCATACATAATAAAACTTTTAATGGCTAAAAATTACACAGCTTGAGTTCATCGAATTAAACAATAGTGAGACATTGGCTTCAAATTCAACTGGCATAAAACTGACTATTTATACCTGAAAAACCTTCATTCAATCTTAGGAAAAACTGTGGAAGTTATAATAAGTAATCACAATTTAGTAGTGTAGCAGTTTTATATAAAAATTTCTGTAAATGAAGTCATAAGAAAAGCTTACCCTGCCTCCTGCCTAACCTTAGTTATTTGAAATGTTTTATTTGAGTTGGCTTGTACAAATTCATACAAATTTGCAAAAGTGAGGTCACACTGGAACAGGAATGCATCCTGAATGAATCTTTAAATAATGATAAGTATAATCACAACTATAATGACATCTAAAAACTATAATTTATTGTTTTAATTTTTCACAGTTTGTGTGTATTTGTTTTCCTGTGACAGTACCAAACCTCTAAAATGACTTCATCATAAATGAGCAAAAGGTTTGGTATAAAATAAACTTTAGATACTTTTTCACTCAAATATCAAGAGAAGCTATTTATCATATTTCTCTAAAAGATACAGCCAATTTAAATAAAGATATTTTTCTAAAACATGCCAAATTATTGATACCCCCAAGGAATATGAATAAATGCAAAGAAAATGTTTACTTGCCTTTTACCCTGGGTTCTAAATATTAAAGTGAATTACATAGAATTTTTTTCCATTACCATGGGTGAAAAACAAAGAAATTTTATCACAAATATATGGTTGTTTATCTGCACCAATAAAGTATTGGAAATAAAAATTCACTAAAAAATGAACAAGTTAAAAATACTAGTCAGTGGAGTTTAGACAATAGCAAAAAGGTTTACATGTTTGATACAGCTGGAACATTGCCAGGAATTGGAGTTAATACTATAAAGGGCTTAAAATGTGTATAAAAGTGGACCAAGATCCTTTGGCAAGTGCCTTATCATAAAACACTAAAGGAATAGACTTTTTTCACTCTAGTTCAATCAAATGTTAATTGCAAGGATGCTGGATGTTTAATTTTTGAAATTATACATTTTTATATTTGTGTTTAAAGTATCTCTTCATGCAAGTGTTACAGATAAAAGTAAATATAAATAAATACAAAAAAATACCATCTGATTATTTGCAAAACAAGGATCCTGATTTCTTTTATCTGGGAGGAAAGTAGACTGTTTTGCTTTTGTAACCACAAATGATGTGTGTCTACCAGACGTACCTGGCCAAGCTTGATTCCTCTCCATTTGTTTCTGCAAAACATGGGACATTTTTAAATATCACAGTCTATTACTCTTAAATTTAGTATATCAGCTGTATTCAAATAGCTTGTCTGTGACTCCAAAGTCTTCTTGGAGGACCTTACAGATGTCCATGCAAACTCGATTCTGTTTTTAATTAGTCACAAAATAGCTGTTTGACCTTCAGTAAGATAATAGCAGCATCCATTTTAACATAAATTATTCCAATTATGTAAATCATTTCAGACTTTTAGGTGCAGCTATATATATATATATATATATATATATATATATATATATATATATATATATATATATATATATATATATATATATATATATTACTTTGTTCTTTTACAATACTATTACAGTAGTTGGAAATGAAATATTAAAAACTTTTCTCCTTATGCAACATGAATATATTTTCTTTTCTAGGTGGAATGATACTGAACCCATCCTATTTTGGTACTGTTGGTCATAACAATACCATGATCCATGAGATGGGCCACATTTTTGGACTGTACCATGTCTTCAAGGGGGTGAGCGAGCGTGAGTCATGTGATGACCCATGTCAGGAGACCATCGCATCCATGGAAACTGGAGATTTCTGTGCTGACACGGCTCCAACCCCAAAGTCCAAAGCATGCCAGGACCCTGGCCTGGTCAATGACTCCTGTGGATCTACACACTACCATAATACACCCTACAACAACTATATGAGCTATACAGGTAAGTAGGACTGAACTGCTAATGCAACAAATTTTATATTAAAAATGCATTTTTCTAAAAAGAAACATTAAAAAAATTATAGATACTTCATGAATATGGGACATAAAAGTGATTGTAAGATGGTTTATATTTCCTTTAAACCTGCTATCAGAAATTTCCTTGATCGTGTTAAAAAAAAAAAACATGCATGTAACATGCATTGCTGAGCTTACATGGTATGGTGAGCTTTCATCTGCTAAAATGATTTCATTACATGGATATAATGACATGACTTCAGAATGATCTATAAGTGATATAGATCATGAATCAATATTGAATCAATTCATATTCATCGTATTAAATTCAATGTGGAGTAAACAAAAACTTTTAAAACTTAATTACAGATGATAACTGTACCAACCACTTCACACCAAACCAAGTAGCTCGGATGCACTGCTACATTGACTTGGTGTACAATAACTGGGTTCAAGACAGAAAGCCCACTCCCATTCCTCTTCCACCAATGGTGATTGGCCAAGATGATGACTCTGTGTCCATTCACTGGTTACATCCAATTAGTGGACCTCTCATGCAAAGGTGAGGTAAAAGTCAACAAGCACAGTATAATAAAATCAGTTATCATGTAATTTATATAAGTAAGTAAGTAAACAAGTTTATTTTTATTTCTACTTCAACTCAAGTCAGATTGAATGAAATACAGTTTCAGGGTGCATAACACTTACAACCAATAAACAAAAAATAACACTTACAATTAATATACGAAAATATACAGCAGACAGACATTAACCAGTTAACAAATACACACACGTACACTATATATACTGTATATACACCAATCAGCACCAACAAAACTAATAAGGGGCCATGAATAACATTCTCATTATTTGGGATATATTTAGCAGCATCATTTCTTGAAGTTGATGTGTTGGAAGCAGGAAAAATGTGCAAGGTTAAGGATCTGAACAACTTTGACGAGGGCTGATCTGTGATGGCTAGTGGCTAGACAACTGGATCAGAGTGTCTCTAAAATAGCAGATCTTGTTGGGTGTTCCATTTCACAATAATGGGGGCCATCTTTGCTCCTGGGAGCATTCAAAACTTATACCTTTATACCTTATATACCTCTCCCAGTTCTGTGTTTCAATACAATTTGACTATGGAGGCCTACGGAGAGTTTCTTGAAATTCATGGCTTAGATTTTGGTCTGACAACTTTGGAAAAATTGATTGAGACAACCAAAGCAACCAAAGCAAACAAGATTAACCTGAGCTCAATTTGGAGTGCCTGTAGCTGAGGGTCTGAATATTAAATGAGTTATTTCCGTTGTAGATTTTTTTCAACTTGCAAAAAAAATTCTAAAAACCTGTTGTCATAATTGGTTTTTGTGTACCGATTAATGGCCAAAAAGTTAATTGAATCATGTTAAATTAAATCTTTAACAATGAAATGTGCAAAAAACAATGGGGCCTGAATACTGTATTAATTTTCCTTTGTATTCTAATACTTTAAGCTCTTTTTATCTTCTCCCTATGTTGCAGATCCATAGACTTGAGCTTCTGTGTGTGGTCACACTGTTTGATGTTGTTGTGTGTGTGTGTGTGTGTAGGGAGGAGGGAGTGAACTGTCAGTTGTGTGATGAACACGGAGCACTCCATCAGTATGCCTACAAGGCCTCCTCACCCCATTCCTGTGACAGCAGTGGCTACTGGACACCTGAAGAAGCTGTGGGTAAGTATCTATAATCTGAAAATGTTAGTTTAATGATCCTTAATCCATTAGTGTGTAACACAAGCTAACCATCCTAAGTCCTTCCTGGTCCTGTTTCGTGTCATGCGTCTCAGGGGAGTCTGAAAATTGAAACCTGACTGACATATGAATTGTGTAGAGTTGATCACGCCATTCGGCCGCGAACAGTGAACAATTTCAAAAAAACCAATACCAGCTCTTTGATTAATGAGGATCCAAAGCTCAGGCTGCTCTCACTTTTGAAGGCTTGCTTGCCAGGAGGATCCTCCTGGCCAGGTGCGTGCAAGTCCTCAGAAGTCTGGAAAAACTTAAGGGCTAAATCCTTAAATAATAATTGCCAGGATAAAGAAATCTCTTGTCTTTGCCATTGGAGAGATGAAAAAAAAAATGAAGAAATTGGCATAGCTTCAAGTTTTGGTAATATTGGGTAGCTTCCACACCTGGCTTGTCATAAAAAAGCTATGCTTATCCTGTATCACTTATGAACTCTATTCTTCATGTAGCAGATGTTACTGATTATTTCAATCAGAGCTTTCTTAGCTGTTTGCTGCCCACTCACTGACATGTCATGGATGAGTATGTACTTTTGAAACATGGAGCCAGATCTGTGGAAATCCTCTCCTTATATGTGAGTTCCTTGAAAAAACACACTCTGCCATGAAGGAGGTTAAGCATAAAATCTTCCATTTACATGTAGCAGGGAGTAGGTTTTGGACACAAATCTTGTTTTTCAAAACAGATTGATGAGATACAAACCATTAGTTTCTGAAGATGAAGAACTGCAATGCTAATAACTTTAGAGTTGGAGTATCTTCAGATATGGCAAGTAAGATTTAGTGACACTGCTTCAGTGTCTGTAATAAATTTCACACAACCTATTGTTTTGGCTTTATATTCAGACAGGTGATAAACCATCCACTGACTACTAACTGTGAGTTATTTTGCCAATCTGTTTATCACCTCAGAAAAGACTTTTTAACTCAAATGACAGCAGTGTTTGTGCAAAATGAAATAATGCTTGGGAGAATGCTACAGTAAACCAAATGAATTAACATTATTCATTCCAAGTGTTATAAAGACAGTTATCTGATGTTTGAAATGTTGTCACTTTTCTGGCTAGCTGTCTTGCATAGGCAGCATGTTCTATAAGGTGTGATTTGTGAGATTCAGATTAGGGTTAAGTGCAAGCAGAATGGCAGAAGAAGCAGTAATGCACAATGGAAAAGTGTCCATTATCATAGTAACGTGTGTGTATGTGTGTGTGATTGTGTGGAAAGCCCTAAGCCACAGCTGTAAGAACAGGGGGATGTTTGAGGTTACTAACAGAAGAAAGGATGATGTGTACGCAGATCTTGCCACAGTACTTTTCCCAGAGGGGGCATTTGTGTTGCATCTGATACAGCTATTAATTCTGACCTTGCTCTGTTTCTCTCACCAATTGAGTTTTTACGGTTTGCCTTGGCTGGCTGCATTTAACCTTACACACTCGAGGCCATGCTGGGCGCAAAGGAACACACTTGGAAGGGATCTGTCTACCTCTCTCATAAGTCTGTCTGTCTATCTGTCTATCTGCTCTGTCTCCCAAGCTGTATGTCTCTCCCGAATGTCTTTATTCCCTATTCACTTCTATTCTATTATGAACATATGAATGGTAAATAAAGGAAAAAACATCAGAAAATATATTAGTTTTGAGCTACCACATGCCACTAGAACAGCGTACCTTGTCATGAATTCTTGTCTATGAAGTCTTTAGATCTGTATAACAGGGATACTCCCTCTGAAATTTACTCAATCTGTGATTCGTTGAGTGTGGTAGAGATTTAAAGACTTATATCATTTCCATACTCATCCAATCATGCCTTTGTGGAGCCTTTCTGCCTTGTGGCTGGAGGTGGAGTTATTCCTGGAAAAGATCACTCCCGTAAGGAGAGAAATGCTTTATTATCGGATAATGGTGATCCATTAGATTAACTTTAAATTGATCTCCATACTAAGGAGACAAATAAACCCAGACCACGGCAGCTAAACAGCACAACAAAGCCACAGTTTATTTCTTTGTTATCTTCAGGCATCTTTATATCTGAATGTGTTTGTAGCATATTTTTTATTATTTTATTCTATGATTGCCCTTCTTACATTCTATCTGTCTAGACAACAGTTTATCTCAATAATGTTGCATTTTATCTTATTCTATTGTATTCCTTTGTACTGGATTTTGTATCTTTATAGATGTCTGTCTCTTCTGCTATCTATCTGTCTGTCTCTTTCTTTAGTTCCAGCTCCATTTGTCTCTCCAGCTGTCTTTCTTCATATCCAGGTGTCTGTCTCTATGTTTCTCCAGATGTTTGGATGTATCTCAAATTGTGTGTCTCTATGTTTCTCCAGATGCCTGTCATTCTAACTGTCTGTTTCTCCAATAGTCTGTCTACCTGTCTTTCCACCTACCTGTCTGTTTCTTGTCTATCTATCTGTCTGTCTTGTTTTAGAGTTAACTTGAGCCTTACAGCACTGCTGGAAGTGATGTGCTACATACTGGAATACCATTTAATCTGTTGGTTTAGAGACTAGGAGACTAGGAGTCTGTGTGTGTGTGTGTGTGTGTCCAGAACGACTGTTTATTCCTTTGGTAAAGAAATCACTCTTTTTACCTTCTTCATTTTTTCTCACACAGACGTTAGCCGTCACTTTAATATATTATTTTAAATCTCTCACATAGACATTCAAATTAGCTCCCACTAATAAATTATTTTTCCGCATCTTGTCCATCCCAATTAACTTGCCAATCCATTTTGCTTGCCATGTTGTGCCTGTGCCAGGTTGTGCCTTGAGGTCTGGAGAAGTGCGCTTCACAACAGCTGCCAAGACTTTTTTTCCCCTGAACTGTTCCCACCCCTGATCTTTTCCCCACCCCAAAGCCCATTCTCCTTTCTATTACGCCCTTTATCTTTCGTTTGCATCATATTTGTTCCACCTCCATCCCTAAATATGCATTGACATGACAACTTCTATACATTCTGCTTATCTGGCATAGCAGAAAATTCCTGACCAAATTCTCTTTACTCTAGGCACATAATGATTTGTAGCCAAGACGTGGCAATTTGACAGCCAAAAGTTCTCTAATGCAAGTGGGCACATTTAAAGGCAACCACAGCTTGTGTCGCATTTTATTTTGGGGGCCAGTGGTGACCAAGGTTTAAGCTGTGCTTTAGGACCTGCTCACATTAAAGTGTTCTAGCCATCAAGAATTGCATGATCTCATAACCATCACTGCACAATGGTATGTGGTCCATGTGAAGTGGTTACTGTGGGCCAGCTTTACCTTACATGTAATTACTGTGACAGTTTAGTAAATGGCACTTACTCCCTTATTTTTCAAGAATGGTGTGTGTGAGTGTGTTATGAAAGCAAAACAGGAACATTTTTCATGTTGTGCTAATTTCTACTGATTCTAATAAAGAATTGTCTTTGTAGTTCAATGGGAATGAGAAACATATAACATATATGTGATTATGTCTGTGTGTGTAACAGGTGCTCCTGACGTGTATCAGCCGTGTGAACCTAGCATGCACTCTTGGAGCCCCGAGTTCAGCCTGTATGAAGCCAATATGAGTTCTCAGTGTCTTCAGACTGGAGGATGTGTTTTGCACTTGTACTTTCAGTATCCAGTAGTTCCAGACACACTAACTGTGTGGATCACCTACATCTCCTTCAGTGAGTTCTATAATGAAAGATATATTTATATTATTATTTTACAGTATATATACTCTTATGTTCCTGCAGTCTTTTCATGATTCCTCAGATTTTTACACTGACTCTTCACAAAAAGTTTCTTTAAGTCTGGGTGAAAATCTCATCATTTAAATAACAGGACAATTATAGAATTAGGACAATAGAAAAATAATTTAGCTATGTTATAATGGGAGTCTAATAGAACAGAAACTGCTGTATAATAGCGGAACATTTCTTTTTTTTTAAATTTATAATCCAAAGCGCTGCAACGGATGCTTTTGCTCAGATTGAGCTAATTAATAATTTGTCAGATTTAATCATTTATCATATATCATATAGTCACCTTCTTTGAAACATTTTTATATTTTATTTGTGCTAATAGGCAAGCAGGCAGTCTCTGATCTGGAGTTCATCCTGGAGACAGGTGAATCACTTCACACTGGCCCACAGAATGTTTTTTGCGATATTCCTCTGACTCTACGTGCCACTAGTAGTAAGAAAGTAAAGGCTGTCAAGATCTCTACCTTTGATAAGAAGTTGGAGGTTGATGCCGTGCTGCTGACATCACGACCCCAGAATCCTCACTGTTCTGTCTGTCGTCCGTTCATATACCATGTGCTACGAGATCCACCCATACGGGAAGGCAAGAGCTCTGTCACACTCAAACAGTCCACATATACAGACAGGTAAGATGCTTTACACACACACACACACACACACACCTGTAAATCTAAACTCTATCTATCTATCTATCTATCTATCTATCTATCTATCTATCTATCTATCTATCTATCTATCTATCTATCTATCTATCTATCTATCTATCTATCAAAGTACATAAATATAGATCTTTTGCAGATATTGCTTCATATCTTTATGTATGATTCTTTATCCCTAAACTTCGGAATTGCAAGATTCCTATTTGGATTCAAGACTGAAACTTGCTATTTGGGCTAAAGTCCGTTGTGAATGAAAAATGAAAAAACAATAATAGTCTATGTTCTTTGTTTCTCTGGATCTGGTCCTACTGTTGTTTATTAACACAATTTATAAATGTACCTATTGAGCCTCATAGAGCTCCTGAATTTACATGACATTTTAGCTGCTTTTTTAAGTGTGAAGATGTAAACAGGGTCCTGGTTTATTTCTCCTTGAGCACTTTGCAATAGGCCAAAACAGGCATTAATGGTGTGGAGCAAAGTCTGTTTCATCTCCAACAAATTTCCTTCCACTGGCCCTATAAATGCAAAAAAGATGGAAAAATCAAAGGGAGTAAAGTTATGTGGACAGGGTTGAGGAGGTAACTAGGAATCAGAAAGACAGAGAGGCAGAAAGTAAAAAGGATTCTGGAATCTAAACCAAATGTGATCCAGTAGATACTGTAGAAACAACACCTGGGGCTGTTTGGAGTTGTTTCTCATCTCTCTCTCTCTCTCTCTCTCTCTCTCTCTCGTTCACTCTTGGAGATCATTCACTTGGGTCATTCATCAGTGTTAGTGTGTGATAAGTGACCTGTCATTCATGTCTCAGGGGAAGAAGAGAGAAAGAAAGAGGACTAAGGAAGTGTCTGTACTGCCACCAAGAGGTGTATAATGAAATCAAAACTTCTGTTACATCTGTTATAACTGCTGTTAGGGGCTACATCCATTTGCTGAATTTCTAAATAAGCTCTTATCATTTTCATGTGAAAATAAACCATAAAACTGAAAAGACTCTAGAAATATTTCTTTATTTACTTTTATACAGGTTTCATTACAGGGCCTAATGCCAGTTTGGACCCTTTGGTTTAATGTTATTTTAGCATGCGTAAGTTATCTTGTAGTAGTAGTAGTAGAAAGAATGAGTCTTGAAATAGCTCCTTCTGCTAGGAACGTTCTAGATGTTATGAGTGACACAGAATACCCTTGTCACTGACAGAAATTGCTCCATTTATCTCTCCAGCTCTGGACGTAATGCATAATTAATAAGGGCAATTTGTTGAGGGGGAACAGGAGATCCAGGAAAGAAGCTTCCCTTACTACTGGCCGGAAAAGCAGCTGAAATCAAGCAATCTATGAGTGAATAACCCATGAGATCTCACAGATTAGAAAAAAAAAATCAATAAACTCTGATACCTATGCCATCATGAGGTCAATGTTCACAAGGTTAGATCATTCTCTGAGATTGCTGAATATATGTTCTGAAGTTGAGTCACTAAAATATTTTATCTTGGGTGTTAACTGATATCTTTGAAATTATGTCTTCTTGCGTGTGTTTGTGTGTGTGTTTATGTGTATGTGTGTGCGGTTATGTTGAGATGCTCATAGTGATGTACAGAAAGGGATGCGGTATGAGTACAGGATCCAGGTGGAGGCTGAAGGCTTACGCAGTGAGCTCTCTCCTTCTCTGATCTACACCCATGGAGACCCTTTCTGTGGAGATGGAAAAATACAAGGGTACGTTGATACTTAAAGACACATTCATCTTATTTTGGCAAATGTGCCAAGCATGCATAAGATATGAGTTGTCATGCTTCATGTAATGCATATAGCTTGCTTACACCACCTTGATTTGATAGAGAAATGAGAGGATGCTGTCCTTCAGTTACAAAAATATGCCATCACAAGTGTCTTCCCCTTTGGGTTAAGGCTGTTATGTGATATGTCTATTATCATTACTGTAATTCAGTTCAGAGTTTATTTCATTTAGTTCAGTGTTTAATAGCTAAACTGTGTATTGCCATGGACAGTTTCTTCATGCCAAACCAATATGGTTAGAATCAGAATAAAGCATGGACACACTTTAGCATGGACGCAGGTTACTTATTCTCAGCCCAAAGCAGAAAAGGATTTGTGAAGCTCAACAGACAAAGTAAATATTCATATTTTTAACCTCTAAATGCAGTGAAGTGTTTACAGTGCATGATTCACTTTTAAAGTAATTGCTGTGTAGTTACAAATATTTGCATATAAAGCAGGTATGATAATCAGTGTCATTCAGAGAAAAATGTTAGTTAAAAAAAATTTAAATTTATGCTTGATTTTACAATTGCAGATGAGTAGATGTTGTAGATGTAGGTACTATATTATAAAAATAAAAGCTTAAAGCTACTCTGCAGGAAAGTTTTTTTTTCTTTTTATCCTTTTAAAGGTGAAAATAAATGTATTTGTGTCCATAGCATTTACAACTAAGGTAATCCTTGACCCCTTTCCCTGTTTGAACAGGATGGAAGAGTGTGATGATGGGAATCTCTTGGACAGAGATGGCTGCTCCAAAAAATGCAGCATGGAGCCAGGCTTTAACTGTGTGGGTGAGTGACAGAGGGACAATAGAGCAATAAAGGAAATGAAAATAATGAATTTTAGCTTCATAACATAAGTTCAGCAGACACTGTTTTAGACATAACTTAGAGAAAGCACAAAAGGTTTTTACTTTGAATAAGTCTACGCTGTTTTTTCAAGAAACACCTAACCATTTGGCACAAAAATCTTGAGGCAATAGGAAAACAGAAAACAGGACCATGAAGGCACACCTACTTATTAATCTTGGGCATTAGTGTGTGAATTGTGTTCATTTCAAAGGGAGATTTTCATAAACTCATAAATTTGAAGAGACCACACATCTAATATGTGTACCATGTTAGCTAAGACTTTAGGGCTCTGAGCTACTAATTAGAAAGTTCAGAGATTGAGTCCCAGGGCAATCAGATTGGTTGTAAGTATTCCACAAGTTTAGCTGTATCTGTTTTTAATTTGGTAAGGCCATCCTTACACTTGCTGGCACTGCCAGGTGATTCTGTCTGTGTTTCACTGTGATTGCAAAATAATGGTTAAATTTAATCCATGCAAGTGTCTTTTCCTTCATGTTTCATCTTTTCATATGTCACAATTTCATCATGGTCAGCCATGATGGGACAGCCATGATGCAACGCCCCTGGAGCAGAGAAGGATAATGGCCTTGCTCAGGGGCCCAACAATGACAGCTTCCGGCCCCCATCCTTCCAATCTACAACCCTTAACCACTTGTGTCACCACTGCCCTACTTATCAAACTGCTTATCAAAATAGTCAGTAGAAAGTAGAAAGCTGGGTGTGAACAATTCAAGCAGAAGCAGATATCCAATTCTGACAATGACAGACATGAGATCAGTTTTGGATTTCACTTGATATTATATGAAACAACAACAAAATTTTATGGAAAATAACACAGAAACAAATAACGAAAAAACCCTGGAATGATTCTGTGACCCCTCTCCCACACATATAATCATTGTCTAGATAATCAGCCAGTGCACATGGACTGGATGTGTTTTTAATTTGGTACTGGAGCCCATTCATCAATCACCTCATCTATGATTCACCGTTCTCTTACCGGGCGTGTAACTTATTTACATGTGCCAGCTTTGAAGGAGTTTTGATCTTGAAGCATTCAAATTGCTTTTGTGGACCTTCTTTTCCTCTATGGTTGATCTTTGTGCCACCTCATCCTTATTAGAGTGCTTTAATGAAATTTTATCTTATGATCTCATATCCCTTTTCAACTTAATTGGTTTATTGAACTGGTGTGAAAATTGCTCCGTGTACAGGATCCCCACACCTTATCCCTTACCTTACACCTTATCCTTATCCCTATGCCGAGCAATGAGAACCAAATTAGTTTTTGGCATTGAGACCGGTGTTAATTGGCTTGTGCTCTCTCATTCTCTCAGGTCAGCCAAGTCATTGCTACTTTTATGAGGGTGATGGTGTATGTGAGGAATTTGAGAGGGGCTTCAGTGTTCAGGACTGTGGCTTCTTTACCCCAAATGGCTTTATTGACCAATGGGCTTCCAGTGCAACAGCTTCCCATCAGGACTGGCGGTGCCCTGCACTGTCTGCAACAGGAGAGCCCAATCTCAGTCTGGTAATGTTCAATGCTAAACGCAACACTTCATACAATGGTTTCTACAGCATATGTCACAGGTTCTCAGCGTCCTAGCTGTACTGGAGAACACACTGACTAACAAACATCAGCTCTCAACACACATGATGTAACATATCAGCTAATAATTAACAGCCTTTCCTGAATTGAAGACAGTGTAATAGACCTGGGAAAACACTAAAATATTCAGGATAGAGGAACTGCAGGACCAGGTTTGGGAATCTGTGCCCTATGACTCTTGTCTTATTAGATGTGCAGGTCTCAGTATGTGGAAATGAATGACGCACTAATGAGGGATGCGTGGGTCCCCTGCACAGCCAGCAGTCACTCTGTCCAGCATCAGCCTGTGTGGCTCAGGGTATGCACTGCCACTGAATGGGAAATTTAGAAGAATGAGAGAACACACAAAGGTTAAATGAGCTCATGGCAGTTTTTTCTCTTCTTGTGTTTTTGTCAGGTGGAATTTGAGCGGCCCGGAGTAGCAGCTTCAATTCTCATCTATCTGGCCTATGATGGAGAAATGCAGAACAGTGGCGAACAGTGCAAAAGAACAGTGTCCATCCAACTCTGTGACACGAGTAACAAAAACCACACACTAGGTACATTTCATAGACCATACAAGTTAATATAAAACATATTCAGAAACTTCAGAAGCTTTTTTGTTAATGTGAGTGCAAATAAAATACAAGACATGGCAGAAAAAACTTATCTTTTTGTTCCATAGTTAATTATTCAAGATTAAATGAAACAGTTTAAGAAGTTTTAGCCAGTCTCTACCATCAGTATTATGGACCATCCCTTATTTATAATCTATCCACTTATTTTTACTGTTGTGTTTTTAGAGCAACTTTAATATACCTAGCCTTTAAAAAAAAAAAAGCTTAATAAAGGAATTACTTGGCAAAGACATACTTTCCATAGCATCTTAGCTTAACTAGAAAGTATTTTAAATTCACATGCATCTTTACAGTTTAGTTGTTTTGTTGTTTTGTTTGGATAATTATAACCAGCACTAAACAATAAAGTTTTGTATTTGTATTTATTTTTTACTCAGTATTAAGGGTGTATAATGGATGTGATCTAAAATGGATCAAAAGGTATATACTACACATCTGAAATGGGCATTTTTAGTAGTGTGTGTGTGTGTCTGTGTTTGTGTGTCATTCGGTGTGTGTGCAGGTACCTATGAGCTGTCATGCCTGCGTAACCCCTTGGTGGTGAATGTGACTCACAACCTGAGCATGCCCTTCTTCAAGACAGCTGCCTTGTTGCTGAACTTCTCCACTGTTCATGTGGCTGTGCTAGGGGTAGCATTGCGTACATCCTGCCAGTTCACTCCCTATGCCCTGACTGGGTGCGCTGAGGGTGGGCTCTTCCACGTCTTCACACATGCTCACATATAACTGCACTTAAGATGCCACCCTCAAAAAAATCAGATTTGAATTGCAGCTTCATTTATTTCTTTATACACAATCATGTTTACAATGGTACTCCTTTATGATTTGATTTCTAAAACAGTGATTCCCAATTAAAATCTTGAAAGCTTTTTAATTTTCTTGCTCTGATCCACCTGAATCTGTGCTGGAGAACTTGATAATTACCCAGCATGTTGAATCAAGTTAGTTAGAAATAACTACAGCCTTTAGTTCCAGACCTCTAGGATGGTTTCCTTCTGTCCTGTTGAGGACTTGAGAAAATTGACTAAAAATGCTGGGTATAAAACTTTTTTATTAAATCTGAAAAAGGGATCTAACACACACTATGGTTGATGGTCATTCTAGTATTTGACTTTATTACTATTTTCACTAGAGTTGACTGTGTCACTGTAGCAGATAAATGGCCTGGTGGTAAGTTCCTTTGCCATGTTCCAGTGGCAGGAACTAATATGAGAGGTTATTCTCAGCAAAGCTTGATGTATGATGATCATAGTGTATTACAGGAGTGTGACTCTGTTATATTAAGACTAATATTAAAGCTGAAGCTGGATTTTGCTGACCAAATCCCTATCACAGTTTATAGCATTATCATCCATGTGTGGCTATCATTATAACATTGATAATATAACATTATAACATTGATTAAACAACAGGTACAGACTGTCAGTTTACTGATCGGAGTACATAAAGCAGTCAAAATCAAAAAAGTTGTAAAATGGTGGCCCCACAGTCATATGACCTTGTGCAAGATACAGATATATAGTGTGGACACCTTATATCACATCCATACATGCTTTCTAAACATCCCATTTAAAACCTGGGTATTAATATGGACTTGGTCGCTCATTGTGTCTGCTATAACAGCCTTTCCAAAGGACTTTCCAGCACATTGGAAAATGTAAGGATTTGTGCCCATTCAGCCATAACTGCACTAGTGATGAAGCACTGATGTTGGACAAGAAGACCAGTTCATTCAGGGTGGCTGTGTGTTTATGAACCCTTACAGCTTTGACATTGGACTTCCACTATTTCAGAAAGAAACTGCCCTATTAAAGATAGTACCATTGTACAATGCAGATGTTACATGCAGCCATGTTTTGCAGCCATATGGTTTAATTAAGAAACATACTGGTTAGAGCTTATGAATAGCTTGTTGAATTGAATGAGATGTGGATGATTGGGGAAAGCACAAAAATACACGAATATGGCATCCCTGGACCAGGCATTTGTTCAAATACTGTTCTAGGGACACCCACAGGACTGAAATATAAAATCATTGTATCTCTATTCATTAGGTGTGTGCGCATACCATGCACTGCGGACCCCTGCAGTGTTGTGAAAGTAGAGCATGCTTCAGTCAGCTGCACCCCCATTCTGGACCCCAAACACTGCTCCATCACCTGCCACAGAGGGTACACACTCAGTGGCC
Source organism: Hemibagrus wyckioides (assembly GCF_019097595.1). NCBI lineage: Eukaryota > Metazoa > Chordata > Actinopteri > Siluriformes > Bagridae > Hemibagrus > Hemibagrus wyckioides. The sequence goes on from NC_080716.1 coordinate 7,209,719, forward strand.
AGGGCTTTCGTCCTCAACAGGTACAAAGACAGCTCAATTATAGTAATACATACAGTATATTTGTTTTTTGAATGTTTTACTTTTTATATACCTTTTTTAATTTAAAAATCAGATATAAGTTTTTAATTGTATAAGTAGGAATGTGAAAAATAATTAAAAACATACTGGTAATAAAAAAGTATACACATTGAATTTATAATACATAGTTAATAATATAGTTAATACATGATAGAGTGAGAGTTACAGGTTGGATATTAAGCCTGATAAATGGGGTGGGTAATGCATTTGTTCAGAGGTTTAGTGTTGGTGCTAAAACTGAAAGCAGCCTCACCATTTTTACATGTTTTATACTTTTAAAAGTATTTGTTATTTAAAAGTCCTGCTCTCTTTCTCTCTCATGAATTATATAAATGATACTTGAACCAAGGGCTGTATTAATCATGATAATAGAGTTTGGTGATGAATTTTTGTAGCAGGGAAGTGTAGTTATAAAGATATAGTCTTCTATATTTGTGTTAAATGCTATTTGAAGTATCTGATTTTTAGGGTGACAAGCTTTTTCATACAGGCAAATTGAATGTTTTATCATTTATGGTCTGAAATCATTAGTATACAGTATACTCTTATAGACAGTAAATGGGCTATACAAAAAGTGTCTTTCACTGTAAAGTGTTTGTTTTTTTGTTGTTGTTGGTGGTGTTTTTTTTTTACAGTTAGAAATGTCAGAGAGCTGTGGCAACATAGATGTGTACCTTTACTAGATTTTACAGACTGAATGATATACCATGAAATACCATCCTCTTCTGAGTTTTAGCTTTTTCCAGTTCACAGCTTACCTGAGAACATGAGCCCTCCTGATCTATTTCTCCTTTATCTTAACCTTTACTTAGAATCTATTTGTTTACCCAACCCTTTTTGTAAAATAAACCTTTTCTCTTGAAAAGCTACTAACAAAAGTGTTGATAAATTGGTTGATAAATCAGTCTACTGTGACAAGTCTCAAACACTAATTGGAGGGCTGTTCTATAACTGTGGTGCTAAGAAAAAAATTCAGCCCCCTGTTGTAGTCTTCAATATTAGCGTCATGAGTGCTACGAGCCGACCTGCTTAGTGTGCATAGCAGACTGCAAAGCTATGGTGTGCTAGCATGCTTTCCGGGGTTTGTTTTAGTTTACATTGCCACGTGTGCTTTGGTTTAAATCCTGTCTCCACCCATGTCTTTTCACTGGTTGCTCCCCTTACATGTCCACACCTGTTTTGAGTTTTGTACTTTGATTAGTTTGTTCATTTAAATTGTTGTCTTGTATTCTGTTTTCCTTGTCCACTGTTTTTTATTTTGCATGCCCTTTGATATCCTTTTTGATTACCTGAGCCATGCTTTTTTTTGTCCTTGCTTACCTAGTATTTTTAATCCATTTGCTCTTCTTAGTAAATTGCATACCTAGACTTTTGCATTGTGGGTAAAGTTTTTAAGATGTGAGACCATTAAGAGTTTATAGCATTTAAAGATAATTAGTACCATTTTATAAACAATGCAATCTATACAGTACAATACAACAAAATACAATACAATCAGTTTTATTTGGAGTCAATTTAGTATGAATAAAATAGGGCCAATGTGGTCAAATCTTCTGGTTCCTATAAGGCTGCTGCACTCTAGTTTAACTGGAGACAGTTCACTCATGTACTACTGCCCTATAAAGACCATTCAATGTCTATGTCTGTCATTTGGCTTTGATGATACATGAAGCTGTGTGTCATTGGCATAGCTGTGGAAGTTAATGTTTATGAGTAATTTCACACAGAGGTAGCATATATAAAGAGCAGTGAGTTTAGCTCAAGGCCCTTTTGAATAGCAAACTTTACTTTGGTATGCATAGTGAAGACACTGTTTATATCTACAAACTGATAATGATCCGTTTGAGTAGACCTGAGCCAAAAGAGAGTAGGCCCCCAGTGGGCCAGTAGTAGGTAATTTGCCAACTTTAACAGCACTATGACAGTACAACCTCTGTCAATACTGACCAATATTTTACCCCTGTAATTAATCTAACCCTATGCACATATTTCCATAAAACAAGTCATATATAAAAACACCATAAAAAACACCATAACTAAGGGTATGTATTTCGGGGGACTTTTTTGGGGATTTCTGGTTTAGTAGTGATATGGTTTTGTATTTTTTGTTAGAACAGATGTAAAAATCTAAATTGTTAACTAATACTAAAATAAAGTGATGCACATACAGTATGAATATAATAAATTGTCTAGTACACATACTGGTTATAGGGCTCTTGGCTGTTTTTCCTAGTTGCTTTCAACAAGCAGCATTATATATGTGTAAGAGAAAGAAATGCAAAAATATCCATATTTCTTCATGGCATATACAGTATAAGACTCAGTATTCCCTTAGTTCATAATGATCTACCAATCTAGTATATTATTAATACTTAATAAGTAATTTACCAATATTTGTTATTAGTTAATAGTAGTGACTTAGGTATTAATATATATACTACATAGTGAGGCAAAAAAATTGTCACAGTTAGCTTAAAGAAATCATTTACATTATCATCTTTAAATCTCCATTTGTTTCTCAGAGAGCTGCAGAGCTGAGCTGTGTCAATGGTGTTTGGGACCGTGTGGTGAGCTGTGAGCCTGTGGACTGTGGTCTGCCTGATAACTCTCATGTCTATTTTGCCTCCTTCACCTGCCCCTGGGGAACTACTTTTGGCAAGCAGTGCACCTTCTCCTGCAACTCACCCTCCACATTGCAAGGTAATACTCTAAGTGTGTTGATGTTTTTTTTTGCTGTGTTTGAGCATATTTATATATCCTCTGCATATCTTTTATGAATCCACAACATATTTTATGCATCCTTGAAGTCTGCTTTCATTCAGCTTGGGATTTAGGGGTGTGTATATATGCTTGGCAGCTACCTCAGGTCCTCTCCAGGAGGCTCCATGCTTCTCTGCTGTGTAAACAGGAAACGGGGCAGCACTTAGGGAGCAAGGAAACAGCTCAAGAATAAGATCATGATTTAAGCTCACTAGAGAATCTCATGAAAAGGAGTCATATCCTCCTTTACTTTTCAGACCAGGGTGGCAAAATGGTTGGATGAATTTTCTTGTGCTTCCCAAATGTCATTCTTATAGATTAGCACAGTTTCCTCTGTTTGTCAGATTACAGTGTCTGGTAACTGGGTTCACTGGAAGTCTTGTATCACTGCATAACTATGCCCACTGAGTTTGATTATTTTGATTTTTGAAGAAACATTGGACAGTGGTTAAAAATTGCTAAAAAATATATATATATTTCAGTATCCATTTTATTTTACAGACTGTGTAGCAATTTTATCATACTGAGTAAATAACTTTTTTCATTTTATCATAACATACTGCTTTCTTGTTTTATTCAAGCATTGTATTTTAAGGCTATTGAAAGAAACTATTATATTATTGAAGTCATTAGGTCTACTACTAGGTGAGTAAAGCACTTAAACTAAATACTCGTTTATTTTACAGTGAATAATTTCACCTTTATATTATAGACATTATAGCTATTATTTATGTAAAGCTGCTTTATGACATTGTCTGATGAAGTGAAATGAATTATAGTAAACACAGTAGCACCTTTATAATTACATGGAAAGGATGAATCAAGTGTTTTGCGAGAGTTTCCCAAAAGATTTTGCCACCAAATTCTAAGTATTCCCCTGTTGACTTTAACCAAGTGTAACAAAATGGCACACAAGTTGATACTTAAGCAATCACGTCACATTCTGGAGGTGTACTCATTGGGCACTTTATTAGAAACATTGTACTCATACTGGGTAGAACCTCTCTTTACTCCCAATACAGCCTTGATTCTGTGGCATGAATTCCACAAGATGTTGGAACCATTCCTTTGAAATTCTGGTCCATGTTGACATGATTGGGTGCAATTCCTGCTGGTTTTCACCTGCACTTTCATGGTATGGATCTCCCTTTCTACCACATCCCAAAGGTGTTATACTGGACTTAGATCCAGTGGCTGGGACGGCCACTAAAGAACACTGAACTCATTGTTGTGTTCCTGAAACCAGTTTGAGATGACTTTTGCTTTGGTGCGTTATCATGCTGGAAGTAGCTGTTAGAACATGGTAAAAGTGATGCACATGGTCAGCAACAATACTTAAATATGCTGTGGCTTTCAAATGATGATTGATTGGTATTAACAAGCCCAAAGTCTGCCAAGAATACATTCCTCACACCATTAGACTACCGTCACAAGCCTGTACTCTTGGCACAAGGCAGGTTGGGTCCATGGATTCATGCTGTTGGTGCCAAATTCTGATGCTTCCATCTGTGTGCCTCAGCAGATTCATCAGATCAGGCTACATTTTTACAGTCTTCAACTGTCCGGTTTTGGTGAGTCTGTGCCCACTGCAGCCTCAGCTTTTTCTTCTTGGCTGACAGAAGTGGAACCCGACGTAGTCTTCTGCTGTTGTAGCTCATGCGCCTCAAGGTTCAGCATGTATTCTGAGAAGCTTTTCTGCTTACCACAATTAAACAGAGTGATTATCTGAGTTACTGTAGCCTTTCTGTCAGCTCAAACCAGTCTGGCAAATCTCCGTTGACCTCCCTCATCAATAACGAATTTCCATCCACAGAACTGATGCTCACTGAAATTTTTCTTCATTGCACCATTCTGAATAAACTGTAGAGAGTGTAGTGTGTGTGAAAATCCCAGGAGATCAGCAGTTATAGAAACACTCAAAACAGCCTGTCTGGCACCATTCTGAAGGGTGATGTGAACAATACCCTAAGCTTTTTGTGAGTATCTGCATTATTTTATGCATTGCACTACGGCCATGTGATTGATTGATTGATTAGATACTTGAATTAGGTGTATAGATATTCCTAGTAAAGCAATTGGTGAATGTTTAATTCAGTAAGATGTATAACCACCTTTAGCAACAACAGCCTGTCAAATCATTTAGCATAGAACATAGAATTTTGAACAGTGCTTTAGTTCATTGATGGCATTAATTTATGCAATTTATGCAAAGCTATCTTAAGATCCCACCTCATCATCTCAATGGAATTGAGGTCTGAACTTTGACTTGGCCATTTCAACACCTTGATTTTTTTTTCTTATTAGCCATTTAAATGTTTATTTGCTGGTGTGTTGGGATCTCTGTCTTGTTGCACCCAGTTTTAGGCCAGCTTAAGCTGTTGGACAGATGACCTCACGTTTGTGTCAAATATATTCTTGTGTAAAGTGAAGCTCAGTGTTATCACAGGTCTCAGGACCTATGGCTGTAATACAGTTTCAAACCTCCACCACCATGACAGTTGGTGTAAGGTGTTTCTGGTGTTTGGTTTTTGCTAACCATGGTGCTGTGCATGATGACCAAACATCTCCATCTAGGTCTCATCAATCCAATGCATATTGTTCCAGAATTATTTTTGGTTTGTTCAGGTGTAATTTTGCAGTCATGGTGCCATATTTGTTTATGAGAGATGGGGCTTTTTCCTAGCCAACCTTTCATGTATGAGATAATTGTTTGGTCTTTTTCTGATACTGAACTGTCATGAACCTATACATTTATTGTGCTTACAAAGGGCCTGTAGGTCACATGTTGAAGGTCTTGGGCTTTTCCTTTATATTTCTGTGCATTAAATGATCAGACCTTGGACTGACCATTTAATTGGGAAACCCTCTCCTGGGATGATTGGCCACTGTCTTGAATGGTATCCATTTACAATGAATCCTTCTCTCTATAGAATATTAAATTGGTGAATTTCACGTTTTTCATCTTGGCATGATTTAGACACACACATGAGGGCTCCATAACACCAAACTTCCAATGATTTTGCTTTTATTAAGGTAGTCACACTTGATAATTAACTCATGTACAATTCTTACACAAGGCTACTAAATACTCTCTCAATGACTGTGGAAATATGACTACTTGCTGAGATCTGTCATCCAGAGATTTGTTTATAAGGATCACAATTGTTACTTAGGCTCCTGTCAATGCAAACAGAATTGAAGGAGGACATACTTTCTTTTTATCATGACTGTAACTTATAACTCAGTTGCACTCCCATGTTAGCATGGTGTTTTGTCTGTCAGTGCTAAAATAATCTGGACAGTTATTCGTTTACCCATCCTTTTAGGATAATGAGTTTACGCCAGATAGACTATTTATCTCCATTATCATGCCATTAGCTTTGCTGTCCTGCCACCTCTGAAATATCCCCTGCCACCTTTTGAACCAGTTGCCTCCTCAACCATGACCTCAAATCACATCTCTCAGAAAACTATTACTCCTGTGCAATTCATTCAGGCTTAATGAATCATATCTTAATTTGATTTACACCACCACTGACAGGTTGCTGTTATTTTGAACAATACCTACAAAACACTGTATTACAATATATTTGGAACTATAAAAAAAACTGCATGAAGGTTTAAGAGATGTTGTGTGTCTATTCTGCATGCCCTACATCTCATATCCATCTGAGGTGCTTGGGTGGGTTTATGTCAAAGTGATCAGATACAACAACAACAGCAATAATAATAATAATAATAATAATAATAATAATAATAATAATAATAATAATAATAATAATAATGTGTTTTTATTTTATTGAGTAACTTAGAAGTTAGTACTTATTAAAGTTTTTATTAAATACAATATAAAGGTAACCTCCAAACTTGCCAGTGTTAACGAACCACACCCTAGAACATAACAGATAGCAGAATGAGCATTGCTATATGTATTTTTCGATTGTAGCCTTCTTAGATTACTTTTCAGACCAAATGGTTAACTCCCATGACAATACTCTTACTGGACTATAATATGTTGTGTTTTTTATGTTACTGCATCAACACAGTAGAGAACTTGCTTCGATGTCTATAAACAAGACTTGTTTGTCAAGTTTCTTAGGGGGCTTTGAAACCTGTTTATGATATTAAGGTCAATTGCTTTGAGCAATTAACAGGTTAAACACTTTTGGTTTTCTAGCTGATGTGTTTGCACGTGTTGCAGAAACAAATTAGACCATTAACACTCTTTTTTTTGGTGCTATTTTTTTAAAGGCTACAAAGTGTGCTTCCGCTTTGTGTACTTTTTTTCTGGAAGCATTGCAAAAGAGATTCATTATATTTTTATTGACCAGTAAAATTGCTTTAGAAGTTGTCATACATTCTAATTAGTTTTCTTTTACCTTACCAGCATCATGTCTTCAGGCAGGTTTCAGGCGTGTATCCCACATAAGGTACAAGTTACCATGAGGTTCTGTTATCCTTCATTAACTTTTAGAGAAAACAGATTTGGATTTCCATCTCTCATAAAGTCATATTCTTCACCTTCTGATGTGCTGGCATTGTGTGTTCAGAGTATGGTGTAAAATCCCAGATGCATTTTAATTCAAAGTAGAAACCCGTTTTGTTTGCATTTATTAATGTTTGAAGAAAACAGTGCTGTTAACAGTTTCATGCTGAATTTCATTTGCCATTTGTATGAAGCTGAATCTGTAGCATTACATTCCAGGTTTTCTGTGTAGCATTTTAATTTCCCCTGTTTCCAGAATTGATATTACAGATGTGATTTTTGATTTTGCTAAGGTGAGAGCAATACATTGGCCTGTCTTGAGGATGGACTGTGGTCATTCCCTGAAGCATATTGTAAGATTGAGTGTCTGGACCCGCCCACTGTACCCAATGCCAAGCTCTTGGTGCCACAGTGTGAGGGCAGGAGCCATGACGTGGGCACTGTGTGTCGCTACAAATGCAACCCCGGATATTATATTACGGGTACCCTGGCCAAAAAGCCAAGGAAGTGAGTACTACTGTATGGCATTTTTCACACTCACCGGTTTGTGCAGGTATTACTTTTTCAGGTCTACATGGATTCTGCACTGGATTGTGAAACTGTTGTGTTGGCAGATGGTAGAAACAACCTGACCATGTATTATAAATAAGGTCAAATATTGACCATATATCTTCCTAAATAATTCAATGTACATACTGGCTAATTATACTATGTGATTGAGCTATTTTATCCAATTGGGATTACACAATGCAGCTTATCACCATTTAACAAGGTCAGGGGAGGCCAGTATTTACACCTGCCATGACTTTATGGGTCTTTAAACTGGCTGTTAAAATATGTGAACACTTCTAAAGCCCTTTTAATTGCCCATTCATGCTGCAAGTCATGGCCAGCAGGTCTAATAAATTATTTTAAATGCTCATGTTTATTAATACCTTTGACACAGTCACTTTAAAAGGCATTCCATTATGAGAGTATATCATAGGTGCTGTTATTGCTTCTGTGTGTTCCTACCTTATGAGCAATTCTGCTACAGTCAGGAGCTTGTGATTAATGATTCCTACCAAGTGTTTTTTGACGCATGAATATGAATAAATCTTGTAATCTATTCCATAATGCTCATTGTGGTGAAGGGTACATTGTTCATTAATTTGGAAACATTTTAATTGGGGAGTTAAATAGTTTGGAATATAAGCTGATGGCAAAATATAATAGTCCACATGCAGTCCTGTCTTTGTGTACTTTTTCTTGTGAATGACCACAATAACAGGAAAATATGCATATTTATGTTTTCTCTATTGTGTTAGTTACCAAAGTGCTTTTAATTAAACATTTCAATATTGGCCTAAAACTTTTTTGTTCATTAGTGAGAATCAGATTAGGGTCAACTTCAAGTAAAGACCCAGATGAAGAAGTATAGTTATAGCAGAAGTTATAGTGTCCATAGTCATAGTGAAGTGTGTGTGTGTGTTTAGGAGGTTTCTGAAACTGGAGTGTTTAGAGGGTGGCAGATGGCAGACGGGAGGCTGTTCCCCTGTCTCATGCCCTGCTCTGCCTGCCATGTTTGAGGGGATGTACACATGTACCAACCACCTGGAATATAATAGTGTGTGCACTCTACACTGCCCTGTCCCAACTGAGAGGGTAAACACATCTTAATAGTTCATTTTTTTCTCCATTTCATTCATTGTGCTGAACAGTAATTGCATATTTCATTTTACTGAGTAGACAATACAATACAAAACTCAAATTTATTGTGCAGCTCAGCTTGATGAGTGAACACAATACATTCCAAATCATTTTCTTATCATGTATCACTACAGTACTCAATTCGCTGCACAAAAGATGGGCAGTGGACTGAAGACTTTTTAATGTGTAAAACGATGGAAGGATTGTGTCAGGTCCCTCTGGAGCTCAACATGGTGGAGTATACCTGTGAAGAGGGTTATGGCGTTGGTAAGAATGGAAAAATTTCTGCATTTTGCCACTGATTAATAATTGCTATGAATGCATTGAAAATCTTTTTTAAATCACTATTTCAGTTCTATTCTATTTACCACCATTGCATTTGACTGATTCAATTTTATTTGCAAGGTGCAATAAAAATAGATGGCAAGTATAAAATGTGGTATATATCTTAGTATAAGTAACAACAGATTACAACTTAGCTTAATATAAAAAAATATTATGTCATGAGAAATGGGACCTGTTTATTTGTATTGATGTATATAATAATTGAACCAAAGAATCATGTTGGTGCAGTGAGTATCGCTGCCACCTCACAGCTACTTAGGCCCTGATTTAATCCTGATCTCAGATCATCGTCTGTGTGGAATTTCCTAAGCATGCTCCCAGGATAGTTCCCAGTGTTCCCAGGATAAGTTCCAGATCTGCTATAATAAAGTGGTTACTGTAAATGTGGTTACTGTGACAATTTAATTTTTTGCCCAAATGTAATTCAGTATTTTGAAGGAAGCGTTTTTCTTGGAACCCTGGGTGCAAGAATAGAATACATCATGGATGGGTTGCCAGTCCATCACAAGGCAGCATGAATAAACAACTTCATTCTAATTCACAAATACGTATTTTTTAATATAGCCATTCCATATATAAGTATGATTTAAGAAGATTAAGAGAAGAATTTGAGAAACTTGCAGACATTGGGAGTACATGCAAAACCATGCACAGTCAGTAACCTGAGATCAGGATTGAACTAGATAGCCTGGAGCTGTGATGTGGCAGTAATACCTGCTAAGCATGCAACTAAGATATTTATTTATACCTTAGCATCATAAATGATCTGGTAGCACATGTTAGAATGAAAACCAAGCTTCGTAAAATCATGTTCTAGCCATGTTTTTACCCCCAATGTGTTCACGTGAACATTTTCAACAGATTAATATGAAGGCTTGCTTTGTGTCATGGCAGGTGCAGTCTGCTACCCAGTGTGTGTCGTACCCTTAAGTGACCCTGTGGTGTTGCCCAGTAACTCCACGGCTGATACACTCAAACACTGGGTCCTTCCCACCAGGGTTGAGGTGAAGTAATTGATTATGTGGAACCATTTGCTGTTTTACCTTGAAAGCCAATTCCAGTTGCAGTCTTCTTGTCCTTATGAAAACTTTTTTTCTTGGGTCATAATATTTTGACCAATTGACTACATACTCTTAGCATTGCAGGCCAAATACTGTACAACTAGCAACTAAACAACAGTCTTTGAACTGAAGCAAGGTGTGATGTGGTGCTGATGACCACAGGAGCGAGCCCCATTTGTTCTCACTTGTCATTAAGTCTGCAAAACACTGCATTTACAACACGTGGACTGGCTCTAGCCACATCATTAATTGTGGATCAGGTTGACAGGAGTCAGCCTGACTTTCTTGCCTGATAACATTGCATGTGATCCACTTGTGAAAAGAAAACATATCACACACAATCAGCTTTCAGCCTTGACAAATGGTTTTTGAATATTTGAGATGTTAAAAGCCTTACTAGTGCTTTTTCCCAAAAAAGTTTCTACTTTATTCTTCATGGTTCAGGATTAAATTTATGAAGTTACGTATTCAGACTTTTGACCTTGCACTACACAAGCAATACAATCTAAACTGGATCCATATTGCCATATTATTGACTATCTGAATGGCACATTTTGCTTTTTCATGTTCAAAATTTGCTTCTCAAGTCCTCTTTTAAAGGCCAATTTCATCTACTTGTCTCCATACCAATTTGTAACTGATGATTTTGGTCAAAATGTTTATACAGAAGACAATTAAAATACCACACACTAAGCACTCAAGTCTCTCAAGGTATCAGGCCTTTTCCCCCACTGTTTATATCCATACTTCAGCACCCTTATATAAAGTGTGCTTTCCAGGAACGATATCCAGATTGCAGATTGAGTAAGTGCGTTGGAGGAAAGGTCATGCTAAGATAAGGTGATAAGGTACTGACTTCCAGGATTTTGATTTCGTCAAAATTATGTTAGGAATGGATACGATTTCAGTACGTCACTATGAATAGCTGTTCTTGGTCATGTCAATAAAATGTTTAAATGTTTAATTTGAGATGTTTAATGTTAAAAACAGAGGCAAATTTGTTTTAGTGTTTTCTGTTTATTTTATAGTTTTCTTTTTAGTATTTGATGTCCTTGCTATGTACAGTTGATGATATAGTATGTTAAAACTCTGTGTGTACATTATCACAAATGATTCCATAGTGACCAAACAATTGAGGTTTGGGTTAGTTTTAGGTACAGTTGCATCAGCTGGAGAGGAACTATTAAAGATGCTCATATCTGATCTGTTCGTATAGTTATATAAATTCACAATAACCTGAATGGATAATGACATGATATTTGTCTATTTCTCTGTGTGGATGTGCATATGTATGTGTTTATATGTACAGAGCATTGTATGTACGGGCACAATGAAATGGCACCCCAGCCCTGAGCAGATTCACTGCATTCAGTCTTGTGAGGTGAGTCTTATTTAGAGACTTGTAAATTATTGAGCAATCCTCACTGCCTACTGTAAACAAACTTTGTTATTGCAAGGTCTGCAAAACACCAGAACAGTCATAATTTGTATAATGACTGGTGCCGGAGTTCTGAGGTTATGAGTTTCGAGAAAAATACCTATCTCAGTTATTCATGTTTTCAAGATGTTTAATTTTGAAGAGATTTTCAGTTGGATCTCATCTCAGTGTTTACTTGCCCGATATGTCAAGTGTGCCACGGAAAATTTGATAAACTATGGTAGGGTCCACATCTGCTCCTTTTCAGCTGGGAAAGAACAAGTACTTTGATTGAGTTCTACCAGCTCAAAGTGGAGGCCTGGAGAACTCCATCATCAGTCGTGAGCGATAAGGCTGGGGTTGATTGTTTTATTTTTGAGAGCCAATAATATGTTCAGCGAGACTTGGCCAAGAAAGAGAAAGTTAAACCGTGTGCACAGAGATCAGCAACAATTCTGCATGAAGTTACAGTTGTTTATAGTGCCTTATATACACTGTCCAAAAGAATTATTAGAACTTTCATAAAATGAGCAAAAATGATTAATAAAATAAACATTGCGCACGATTAAAATTTCCACTAAAACAGCTACAGAAATCTCTTGCTTTAGCTCTAACCAAAAACTGCTTTCATTCTTTTTTTTCTTACTGGTATTTTAGTATTTCAGGTATTTAGTATTTCAATGTTTATTTTATTAATAGATCCCAGTAAAATTGTTTACATTTAGGCAGACACTTATCCAAAGTGACTTACATTTTGTATCATTTTAAACAACTGAGCAATTGAGGGATAAAGACCTTGCTCAAGGGCCCAGCAGTGGCAGCTTGGTGGACCGAACCCACACCCTTCCAATCAGTAGGCCAACACCTTAACCACTAAGCTAACACATAAAGGTTTAGGTCACCAATAAGATCAAGCAAATAAAAACTACACCAGGTTACGCATGTAAACCAGCTTCCTGAGAAGGGAATGAGATGCTGGGTCATGGCTGATGCTATGGGAACAATTAATTGAGGAAGATGTGTCTGAAACTCGGATAGGACACGTGACAAAGGGAATACGTGCCAACAAGTTCATATAAGAGTATCTAGTTCACATTACTCAAGTTTCTACTTGACTGAAGGAAGCACAAGTGGAGACTTCAGGTGTGGCAAATGGTGTGGCATCTGGTTCTCTTTCCAGATAACCGGGTTACATACATAACCTGGGGTAGTTCCAGTTTGAGGGAACTAGACACTATGCCATGGCTGATGCTATGAAAACACTAATATACCCACGGCACCATATGTTGGTTGATGTCTGTCCTAGAGGTTACAAAAGAGCACTACCAAACCAGGAACAAAAGATCAATTAGCCCTGAAGGACCTGGGACCATGGAGTGGTGTCCAGGTCCAGGTTATAGAACCGGATAAAAGTGTGCGAAAAAGACCGGCCTGCTGCAGCACAAATTTCTTAGAGGGGAACACCCCTGGCCAGGGCACTGGACGAGGCGATACCCCTAGTAGAGTGAGCTCTAACACCTAGAGGCAAAGCAATACTGCATGCCTTATAGGCCTGGGTAATGGCATCTACTACCCAGTGGAGACCAGATTGGAGATTGCCCATGTTCTGGCTCCCAAAGCAGACAAACAGGGACTCAGGGGGAAGGGGACAGAAGACTTGCGAGATGACTGGATGACACGTTCCATCCTGGGGTATAGCAAATTCTATGCAGATGGGGGTGACTGATAGAGCCTGCAGTTCTCCCACCCTTTTAAGGGAGGGCAAGGCTAAGAGCAGATCCACCTTTAGAAGGCAAGACTGCAGAAGCTCCAGCACTGTACTGACTGGGCAGTGAACCGGGTCCTGACAGCACTGATCACACCCGAGGCGAAAAAGCCTCCACTTCAGAGCATACAGCTTTCTAGTGTATGGAACTCTAGGGTTCAACAGGGTCTACACTAGGGTCTACACTACGCAGAGCACTTTCTGCGTCTTGGAGACAGAGATGCTTTGGCTAGCAAAATAGCTTTCACTGCTGACAGGATGGAAGCCACCAAGCAGGAGACAGACGTGTCTGCATCGTGGTGGAATACCAAACTACCCCCAAGAAGGTGGTTCTCTGAGAAGGAGAAAGCACACACTTCTCTGGGTTCAACTTGAGGCCTAGAGACCCCATATGAGCAAGCACAGCCCCTGGATGACTGGCTGCCATAGCCTTTGACTGGGCCAGAATGAGCCAGTCGTCCAGGTAATGCTTTGAGGTCTATTGTCACAAACTAGTCCTCTGACCTTATCTGTGACGTAATACATTTGAGAATGAGCATCTTGAACTTGAACATCTTCAGTGCACTGTTCAGAGCCTGCAAGTCGAAAATTGGATGCAGCCCCCCGTCTTTCTTGGGAACAAAAAAATACTGGTTGTAAAAAAGTGTTCATGCTACGAGGTTGTCTGAAAGAGGTATCAACCTCATGATTATCTCCCCAGCACCCTGAAACATTGAACTGACAGCTGCTGACCTGGGGTCAGATTTGAACAAGAAAAGGGAGCGAGGGCAAACAATGCCCTAGGGAGGATGCTCCTAGGGACCCTAGCACTTGGGCATCGGGGTTTCTTTGTGGCCCACCTGGCAGACCTAAGGTCCACTCTTGCCTGATGGGCCTGGGTCTGGGCATGCTGACCAGCCTCCCTAGACTTTGAAGGGGGGCACGGGCCTCAATATTAGCCCTTATTTCTCTTCTGAGCAAGCTGGGTGGGGAATGTGGGGTTCTTGCGGATGAAAGATAGCCCAGGCTGGTCACTGTGCAGGGGATAAATTCCCTGAATGCTGCTGTCTGGTGCATCATCTCATGGTGCCGGTCGACGACCGCCTCAGCGGATGTGGGACCGGAGCCACAAGGCGCAGAAGCTTGGCTGGAAAATAATCTGAGCAGGATCAAAGCTTGTGAAGAGTAAGCCTCTTGCAATGCATGCAGCCTGCTCCCCCAAGAGCCGACTGGGTGTGCTCCTCTCCCAAACAAACAATGCAAAGAGCATGCATGTCATTCTCCATGATAAAACGGGGACATGGATGCACACCCTTCTTAAACTGCTTGCTCGACATAGTATTGTTTTTTCTAATAGTTTTTTAAATATCTTCTCTTTTCCCTAGTCTAGACAGACAGGACAAAAATCGACACAAACATACATTTCCTGAAGTGTTTCTTGAAGACAAAGATGCTGGAGTAATGTGACATAGATGCCATTATATGAACTTGTTGGCACGTATTCTTTTCGTCAAATTTCCTATCTGAGACATTAAATTGGTGTTTGTGCACACAGAGCTTCAAACACAGCTTCATCAACGAAGCGTTCCCATAGCATTAGCCATGATGCAGTGTCGAGTTCCCTTAACGGGAACTTATATATGTATGCTTCTATTTTTATGCATTAACATTTTCACATACATTATGCTGTATAAAAATGTATAAAATGCTTATATGTATAAAAATGAACTTACTTTTGCGAAATCTTATGCTACAGTCTTATTTGTTCGTAAGTATCATTCAGTGGTTATGCATAACACAGTAATACATAGCTCTTGGACTGACTGCATATCAGAGGAGGTCACTCCTTCAGAAACAATGAAAACAGCTGTGCCTTTCTAAATGTGGTATAAAGTATAAACACCTCTCTTTCCACCCACAATTCATGGAATCCCTTTTGTAGACATTCCAATTACTAACCCTTTAAACGGCTACTGAGCAACTCAGTAGTGCTGAGATGCTTTGGACACATGATCTGTATAGCATGTGTGTAGGTCAAATATAAAGACTTATTGAAATTGGCTTATTAAATCTGTGGCTATGTAAAAATGAAAAAAAAATTAAAGAATTACATTTTAATTTGGATTTTTGTCTGTCAAGTGTAAAAAATAAAACTTATGGCATGCTTGCCTCTTACTTTCCTGGTCACTGGCATGGAAGTAGAAAGTATATAGAGTGAAAACCTGCTTTAGGGTTTGATAAAGTGATAAACTCTTTAGGTAAGTTACCTGACATTTTTCTAACATCCCAAAAGTATTTCCACTGGCATTGGGCTTTCTTGAAAATATTTCTAACTAGTTAATACCATAAATGTAAATGTGGTTAGGCTATTCATTTGCACCTGTTGTACTGTACAGGGATGAAGAATAGTGAGTGGTGAGTTGGTCTGTTGTGGCAGATTCTGTCTAAATAAATTTAGATAGCACTGTAGGATTTTTTGCCCTATAGTGTTCATACTTTTAAAGCATTTCTGAGCACAATCTACATCAGATTCCCGATATCATGTGATTTTTTTTTTTTGTGGTCATGTCCGTCTACTTCATTAAGCAAGACTCTGTTGATAATAAGACCATATAAGAACTTACTGTGCGGTTATGAATGGTCTTTGTAAAGTAAAAGTACACAGTGATCTAAGTAGAATAGTAGAGGCAGTAGTTCAGAGTGTTTTATGTACATTAGCTGAAAAATGACCTGCCCTATTTGCCTTGATGAAAACCTGTTTGCCTTCCAACATGATAAATGATACCATCATTGCACAGCAGGTCTCAAATGCACCAGAACACCAGGGCTTATTCAGATAGCTCTACAATTAAAATACCATGATAAGTGAAACTTTCTTGTCAGGAATTATTAGAGTAATAAGCAAAGGACCACCCCAGTGCCCACATCCATAAATTATTGATTTTAAGTATACTTTCCACATTTCTCTTCCTGAAGTTCACACATTCAATTTTAATAGTAGGATTTCCTCTTGGAACGCAATAGAGTAGCTTATTAAGATTCTTGAATGGCTTCATGTGTTAGCTGTTAAATAAAGCACCACCACGGACTATGACTTGAACCTTGAAAGAAAGCAAGTATTAAATTTTGTAGTGGAAAGTTCCTGGTACAGTCACATAAAATGCAGGAAGGCTGTTCTGTGATTTGCTTTCTAAAGACCATTAAGAATCTGGCAGTTGGGTATTAATGCTAAATCATTTTCTATATACAGTGCTCAGCGTAAATGAGTACACCACCTTTGAAAAGTAACATTTTAAACAATATCTCAATGAACACAAAAACAATTTCCAAAATGTTGACAAGACTAAGTTTAATATAACATCTGTTTAACTTATAACATGAAAGTAACACCCCACAACAAAAACTACTACATCTAGTATGGCCTCCATGATTTTTAGTGACAGCACCAAGTCTTCTAGGCATGGACTGAACAAGTTGGTGACATTTTGCAACATCTATCTTTTTCCATTCTTCAATAATGACCTCTTTTAGAGACTGGATGCTGAATGGAGAGTGATGCTCAACTTGTCTCTATTGGGTTCAGATCAGGAGACATACTTGGCCACTGAATCACTTTCGCCCTGTTCTTCTTCAGAAATCCAACAGTGGCCTTAGATGTGCGTTTAGGATCATTGTCATGTTGGAAAAGTGCACAACGACAAAGGGCACGGAGTGATGATGGCATCTTCTCTTTCAGTATAGAGCAGTAGATCTGTGAATTCATGATGTCATCAATGAAATGCAGCTCCCTGACACCAGCAGCACTCATGCAGGACTTGCTATTATTTTATTGTATAAAGGCACATGATCGAAAATAATAAGTATGATTCTTAAAACTACTATCGACTGTTTCAAGCCAGTATCCTAGGTGCCAGTTCATCAGTTCATCACTTGGATGCTGCAACAAAAGTGAAAAATCCCTTCAGGGAAAAATACAGAAGAAGGATTTCAAAGCTGAAGGATTTCATTAGATAGAATTTGTTAGATAACATATAAACATAATAAACCTACAATTTTTCCTGTCAAACAAAAGGCGGATGCCTTTTGCTAAGAGCGAAACAGAACATACAGGAGCACAATGTAAAGATTTTATGAGAATAAGGTGGTAAGCTTAAAAATGTTCTTGGGGAAACTCCAAAGATGACTAACAAATGTTTTTTTTTTTTTTGCCAATTATAGCTACATACAGAGCAGGCACTTGTCCAAGCTTGAGAAGTGGTTCAGCTTTAGACAAGCTTCCACTTCAAAAGTTTTTTCGGTAGTGCAGCTCTATACCTGTGGTCTGGAACTTTTACCTTCTCTGGAATATTCACATTTATATTTATTCACACATTCATGAAATGGCACATTGGTGAAGAAGACCTCACTCCCACTCACTCCTCACTCTCTCTCCCTCTCTTGCTGTCCTCCTGAAAAAAAGGTGTAAAATGAGGAGTTGACATATTTGATTTGTTTGATAAAATGTCAAGCAGCAAAGTGGTGGGAGGTAAAAAAAAAGAAAAAAAGGGTAGCATTCAATTCCAAGTTATTGCTAACATTTTTGTGTTAAAGCAGCGATGAGCATGACTGAACCAGAGGGTGTGTCTGTTTTTTTTTGGAGGTGTGGTTATGTGCTCTACCACAATTTAATCAGCTACCTTTTAATACAGCCCTGACGTACTGAATGGCTCCACATGCTGGAAGAAAGCCAAAGTTTTGGCATCAAGACACAAAAGCTTAAAAAAAGTGAATGAAAAAAACAACATTGTAGTCTGTTATGCTTCCCAGGTGAGGTGCATGGTGGTAGTTATTTGTGTTGAATAGTTGTGGTCAGTCTATCATCACACAAATGTTTACTGAGAAAATGCTGTAGCCAGCTGACAATTACAAAAATGTGCTATTGCTGGAGAGTTGTATTTTGAAGATGATAGTCACTAAAGCTAATTATCTTTCCTCTAAGCCATTTGGTGGAGATGGCTGGTGTGATACGATCAACAACCGAGCCTATTGCCAGTATGATGGAGGAGATTGCTGTCCATCCACACTTTCTACCAAAAAGGTAAGTTAAACCATGTAAACTGAAGCATTTCAACACAATGATTGTGCTGGAAAGCTAATAAACTATGCCTCACAAATGCCTTTTAATGGTTCAGTCATCAATGATTGCATCTTCCTCAGTGTCATCTTGCACTTCAAGTTTTGGCACTGTACTTTTTCATACAAGTCATCTAAGCATTCTTTTTTCATATTTGCTGAGGTAAATGTCAGGCTTTCGCACACAGAGCAGTGAGCTCAGGGGAAAGAGGGACTGGTGTAAATAAATGACCAGCCTAAACTGGTTTTATTAGGCCCAGGCCAGGTGTCAGTGGTCATGGGAGACTGTAAAATAGTGCTATTTAATGAGCAGATGCAGAAAGTGAAATAAACAGTGAGTGGAAGCATCCTGCCACCGTGTGTCCAGCAGGAACTGACGCTTGCATGTTTACACAGGCAGTGGAAATGTCGGACGTGTTGATAGCAGTACTCAATTTTAATAGCGTCTAGGATAAGTGCCAGAAGTGAGGACTGAAACAGGAGAATAGAGAGAGAGAGTGTCCTGCTCTGCAGTTTCTTTCTTGTTCAGAGAATTATGAGTATGACCAAACACATGCATGAATTATGTAGTGTGGAATTTTGATGCACATATTGATGAATCCGTCGAATGACCAGGTCAGGTTAGTAAGTTAAGTTGTCTTTATTTGTCACACAGTGAAATTCTTTCTTCACATATCCTATCCTTGGAGGGTTGCAGTCAGAGCACAGGGTTAGCCATGAAGCAGTGCCCCTGGATGGGTTGGGGGCCTTGCTCAAGGGCAGCTGGGACTTGAACCCCGTTCTTCCAGTCAACGACCTAGAGCCTTAACCACTTGAGCTACCACCGCCCCTAAAGATACTGCAGTTCTGACAAAACAATACAATAAATGGGTTTGCTAGATGTAATAAGTGGTTATTCTTGATGTTTTGTCAATTATCTGTGTAGTTGCATGAATGATGTGAGTTTTGCCAGCATTTATACGTAAAGTATATGTATACTTATAAAGTTCACTTGACCTTCTTGTGCACATGCACACACATGATAAGATCTTCCAAAAGTCACAAAGGAACATATGACATAGTCAGGATCTCTCCTTTCACGTCATATTCTCCACCTGGAGGAGATTCATATTGCTTGGTGTGTTACACACCTCTTGCAGTTAGACTCATTAGAGGGCCAATGGCTATATGACACTAGTTATGATGGCAAGTGCAGTGTCTCATCCAGATGTCTATTGTGCTGACTGCAGAAATGCTGAATACAACACAGCATGTTTGGCTGGCAAAGTTAAACCTGATTTAAAGTCAAATCCGATCCAGACACAACAGCTTAATTGGTTAGCTGCTCCCAAATTTCAGTCAGTGACAATCCAGAAAGCAATTCTCTGCTAATTATTAACAGTATTAACAGACACTGCTCAGCTCATATCCTTCAACAGAGCCTTCCTAAATGCCCAATTAATACATGTATTTATATTCATCTATTATTTGTATATTTTTTACCAACTGACATTGAAACAAATCAGCTTTACAGGAGTATATAAATTCAGTTTTAATATGCAAAAATTTATCCCTAATGAGCAAGCCAGATGTGACGGCGACACATGTAGGTAAGAGTACACAAGTTGATGATTTTGATGCAGAAGAATTGTGAAATTATTTTGGTCTTTCCAAGGGGAATGAAACATTCTAATTGCTGATCAGATGGAGTAATACTGCTATCTGCAGGGTTAGATATCAAATTGTCTGGTTTTAAATTTATAGTCAGATTTTTTTTGCCTGATATTTTCAACTTTACCACTGAAATAATTCATGGAGTAATAGCTGCTACTTATTTGTAATATGTGGTCATCTTATTCCTAGTTCATTTTTACTTTAGTATTGAATAAGAAGCTAGGATTATTTCATTATCTTCTGTTAGGGTGGAGAGACACGTTGATCTAGCAGCACTCTATAGCTCTGTAGGCTCTCCTAATATGCACTAATTTAGTTTGATTACCCTGGCTACTAGGTACTAGTTTTTTTCTCCTTAAATGGCGATACACCAATTAGAGAGGAGTAGAACATTGACTCTAAGCATTCAGTTGCTTGATGAAATACTGTGGGGTCTGATGGTGATTCAATCATAGCTGCTAACACTCTGCAGTAGCAGAAGTGAATGTATATTTGACACTGTAGCGAGGTGAGGTGCATATATTATGAATTAGACACATTTTAAAAGAGATGAGATAATGGTCTGAGATAGCTTCTGTCTGTAAAATTGTGACTATATTTTCTATTTTTAACATGAATGTTACTATCAAGAGTGCCAAGAGTGAGAGTGATCAAGAGCATGACCTTCATTATAAGTGGAATTTAGCATGGACACAACTGCTGTCCTTAGAGGGTCTTCTGGATTATCAAAATTAATATAAAAGTCTCTAACAATTAATGCTTTGTCTAAAGAAAGTAGCTTTGTGATGAAATCCCTATATTCACAAAGGAATTCAAAATATGGCCCTGGGGGTCTGTAAATAATAATTTGCGGAATCGACTGGGCAGACATATTTTTTTGGCTACATATGTCATGTTATTATAAAGAAAGTCAGGCAATGAAAGAAGTCCGTCCTAGTAAGATGATCTACATGAGCTTCAAATGAAAGACTGTAGTCAATAATCACTCCAAGGTCTTTTACTGCTGCACATACTGAAACAGAAAGACCATCCAGAGTTACTCTGTAATCAGAAAGCTTTCTTTTATCTGCATGTGATCCTACTACAAGCACTTCTGACATTTCAGAATTAAGTATGAGTTAGCTAGTAAGCAATGTCTAATGCTACTGCTACTGTCTAATATCCTTCACATTTTCTTCAACATTATTAAGCTGATGCTCTTCATCTAGCTTTGCTGGAAAAATATATAAGTGTATCATTAGCATAACAGTGGAAGCTAATACCATGTTTATTGTGTGTTATTCAACAAATAGTGGTGTATAGAACCCAAGTGTTTTACATTTATTTGCACATGGTTTATTATTAATACTGTATTTTTGCTCACTTTTATCACCCTGATTTCATTCTTAATACATTCTTCAGGCACAGTTTGCCCTGTTTAGTTTGCCATAGTCTTGGGAATCACAGGAGAGCATATAGATTGCCACAATTGACTGACACACCAATCCACCAACCAGTGTTTATACCATACGTTTTTTGTTATCTTTCAGAAAGCAGCCTAAATCAGATTTCCTTCATTATTAGTATTGTCCCCAGCTATCTAAAAAGGTGTTAGTCTGATCTGATACCTTTTCTGTTGTTGTTAACACATGACCTACTTTAGAAAGCTTTATTTCAGGCTGGACTTTTGTTACTTACATTCTTTTGATATCAGCCTGATATAATACAGTAACATTAGCTGTTCTATGTTTGAAAAGCATGGGTGAGTTCAGTTGCATGTTATTTTACCTAATATTTTCCAGACCTTTACAGTGGAAAAGTGAGATTTACAGCTATGGTGGGTTCACAAAGTATTCAGGTCCTTTCAGTTTCTGCCCACTTTATTGTATTACAGATTTAATTTCAAAATGGATTAAATGGACATTTTTGGCCATCAATCTATACATAATAACACATAATGACAAAATGAAAATGTTCATAGAAATTTGCACAAATGTATTAAAACTTAGAGCTCTCATTAAATATCTCATTAAGATAATTACCAGACCCTTTATTCAGTTACTTTGAAGAAGCAGATTTGGCAGCAGCATTGCACAC